>NC_135482.1:133459520-133761770 GCF_052094955.1 Ictidomys tridecemlineatus
AAGAAGAGCAGAAGTGAATTGCTGGGTTTTAGGTAGTAATGAATACCATGTTTAAAATTGACATAAAGCAAGTAATTCCTTGATCTTTATGTTGCAACTTGTCTTACAGCCTAATTTATAGAAAAAAATATTTCAAACAGTTATTGATGAACTTCAAACTTACATTCCCCCCAGATTGTCATTTTGTTCTTTATATCTTGCCTTACCTTTCAGATTATGTCCTCATGTCATATGTTTTCTGTGTCTGGTGACAGGTTGCCTCAGATCATGAGGCTTTTTGCTACACTTCTTGCGCCGCTTCACTCCTCAAGCCTGCATTTATCTGAAATTATAATGAGTTTTTCTTCTTTGCTTTTTAGTTTAAAAATCTTACTGCTTAAAGCTTGAGAAGCATCTTTCTTGCGCCTCTTTGTATTCTGTACAGTGGACTAGGAACTCTTTCTTTCGATTTCTCCTCTCTTTGATTACCAAGTCTCTTGGGCTACCAGTGGGCCTTGTCTCCCAGTTTCTATTTCCAGTTTGTGATCACTGAATTCTCTATTTGGTAAGGGTCTGCCTGTGTTTTGCATATTTATAATAAGGAAGTATGCTAGTATGAAGCTCCTGGGCAAAGATATAGAGTAATCCAGTTTATTTGAGTGGGCTTCATTACTGAATTCCAAAAATCAGAATTTTATGTTTTGTTGATTCAGGTGGAACTAGAAATGAAATATTACTTTTTTGGCATTGTGATTTATGGAGAGATTCATCCTAGTTCTCTGCAATTATTTTGGAAAATGTGTGTGCTTTTATACTTGCTTGCTGAACATTTGTTTTTCCAAAAGGATACAATTTATACTTAAGATGCTGATTTTGCTTGTAGATTTGTGTTATTTAGAGACAATCACTAACACTTGTTCCAGTGGTCCTTCTGTAATACTGGTATCCCTTGTTACCTTTGAGTTTGCGCTTTGTTTGTATCAAAGTATGTGGTGTACTGCTCTACAGATATCTATACAGTATTGACAAAATATGGTATGCTGGTTAAAAGATTTGACCATTTATGCCAAAAAGAAATAAATGAGCATGCACTTGTGAAAAAAGAATGTTGCCGTTTGCACTTCTAATCCCACTGGCTTGAGAGGATAAGACAAGAGTATCACGAGTTCAAAGCCAGTCTCAGCAAAAGCGAGGCTCTAAGCAACTCAGTGAGACCTGTCTCTAAATAAAATACAAAATAGGACTAGGGATGTGGCTCAGTGGTTGAGTGCCCCTGAGTTCAACCCCTGGTACCCTACTCCACAAAAATTAAAAAATAACGAAGAATGTTAAAAAGTTTAGAGCATTCTAAAACCTAAATATGCTGGGAATGAATTATTAAGTGGGAAATGTTCAACTAGTTATGAATATCATATGTTTTATAAAGCAAGTGATATCTGTAGTTGGGCACCATAGACCTCAAATACAGAAGCTTTAGGTCTGTCTGTATTTCTTTGTGACACTAATGACTCTGATGTATGTCTGAGGGTAGAGTATTGCCTACATTGCATGTGATTTTATTGAAATGATTGTAACCAACATTGTAGTTTGTTCATTGTGTTGCATGTTTGCTGTCAGACTATATCTAATACTAATTCATTTTGAAATTTGGTGGGCTCTCAGGTCCTTGATTATGGAAGATTTATAGATGTAGGCACAAAATGTGATAAGTATTACTAGCAAATTATTTAGTTTCTGCTAATTTGTAATTCTTTGTTAAAAAGCAGTCTCCTTTTGAGTTTAAGCCTGTCCTTATTGCGTGGAAAACTCTCATTCTATCTTCAACAGAAGAGTAAAGTCTTTTGTGAGTTGTTTATTTATATTTATGTTGTAATATAATTAATTTTTTTTCCTTTTGCACAGATTGCCACACTGAAGGTCAAAATATTTTATTTACTGATGGAGAATATATTAATCAGATAGCTGCCTCGAGAGATGTAAGTGTTTTGAATCATGAGTAGCTGGTATAAATGGAATACCTTTCTTTTATTAAATTATTTGTTTTTTATTAGATAAATATAGGGCCTTAAAGACAGATTTATGCAGTGTAATATTCTGGGTGTTTTATTTCTTTTAGGATGGCTTTGTTGTCAGAATATTTGCCACAAGCACTGAACCTGTTCTCCAACAAGAATTGCAACTTAAACTGGCTAGAAAATGCTTGCATGCCTGTGGTATTTCATTATTTGATCTGGAAAAGGACTTGCATATTATAAGTAAGATGGAAAAATTAAGTTTCCCCCCCATATTTAACAGCTATTTTATGTATATTACTATAAAACACAGTTTTGGGTTAATATGTAGAGGTAACCTGGAAATATAACCTTTAAATAGAATGTAATATTGGAAGACTATGTTAAGGAAGTGACTACTACTAATATTTTTCCATTATTATTTTGAATGAACAAAAGAAAATAAACTTAACATGTAATAAGAATTATGGATGGACACTGGTGGACATCAGTGGTAGTTTGTATACTATTTTTCAATTATTTTGAGAACTTTTTTTGTAAATGATACTATAGTAGCATACATAGCTCTCTCATTTGAACTTGTGATTTTTATTTGAGCAGATTTTCAAGATATCCATAGAATGATCCTATAGATCATTAAAAGTACTAATTTACCAAATTAATCAGTAAGCTTCATCTGGATACAGAAATATAACCAGAGTTTATTTCTTTGCCTTAATATACTTGCTCTTGGAATGTGGAAGTAATTGGAATCACTAGTTCCTACCAGGGTCTTGATTTTTGTTTTCCATGCCATTTGAGTTTTAATAGTGATGTTCTTTAACTTATGGGATTCTCTGTAAGACTCACCTTTTTTAATTGTTGCCTCCCCAAACTTAATAAACTTGACATTAGTGCTTTACCTTTCATATCCTAATTATGTGGTGTTTTTGTAATTCTTCCATAGGAAAATATATTGAATTGGAGTTTAAAAAGCCCATTCAAGAGTTTTTATGACTAGATAAAATCATAAAGTACTGTATATGAAGCTATAATTAAATATTCTTAGTTTTAAAATTTGAAATGTGCATAAGGATACACATTCAAATTTATGGAGAAGCTACATAAAATGTTCTGTAGAAAAAAAGCATGGGTCAGAGAATCTGAAATACTAAATTCAATTATTTTCAAGGTGTCACTAAAGCTCAAATGACTATCTAGATGAATCTCCCCACATTTTATAATTGTTTATTTAAAAACTGGGCAGTAAAATGAGAATTCATACCCCATTTGAATCAAATGTATGATATGTCAAGATCATTGTATTGTCTTGAGCAACTAATAAAAAAAAAAGCACCACACACTCTAGTTAAAAAAGGAGGAAAAAAATAAAATAAAAACTGGGCAGTATAATTTTAAGAATTAAACTAGATAAGTTTCATAAGCTCCCAAATGCCTAGTACCTAAAAAATGCTTAATTAAAATTTATTCATTTATACCTTAATTCAAGGAATATTATTGACATTGAAATTTTTATTTTATTTTTTTATGTGTATTAAAAAATTTGACAACAGTTTAGAATATGTTAAGATTATGATAAATTTATCTTTTCTCGGAGTGGTATTATCTATTACCATTAAATTTTTTAAAAATTAAGGCATGTCATGTTTTCTCATCTTTCCTTTGAATGATGTTAATTGAATTGACCTAAATTACTCTAAAGAGTACATGGTATACTTGAAATTATTCATATTAAAAATGCAGTAGTATTTATTAGTCTTGTGGTATTGTAGGTACAGGATTTGATGAGGAGTCAGCAGTCCTTGGTGCAGGACGAGAGTTTGCACTAATGAAAACAGCAAATGGAAAGGTAAAGTACTCTTTTTAGTAAAAATTAACTTTCTCTATTTTATGAGAATGTATACAATTTGTTGATTAGTGTATATAGCTTTTTTTTTTTTAACAAAATCATCTTTGTTTTTTATGTGCTAAAAATTTAATTCATGTTGAAAATAGCATTGTGAAGCAATGGTGATATTTAAGACCCTAAAAATATTAACCTCATAAAATGTTAAATTGTTACAACTGTTTAATTTTAATTATGAAATGGTGTAACTTTTGAGTTGTGGTGAATTCGTATTTTGTGTTTATTTTGATGATTGAGAAACTCATATAAGTTTCTGTAAATGTACTGAGTATAAGTTGGGGGGAAGTTGAGTAATAGAAAAAATAGTTTGGTTCATTAGTATTTTTATTTTTCAATAAAATAATGAAGCTTTTTTATTTTCTCATGTGAAACCTGGTGTACTATTCCAAAAGGCACTATAAATCCCTCTTTTTTTCTTCTTCTAATATACAAGATATATTACACTGGCAAATACCAGAGTCTTGGAATCAAACAAGGTGGTCCTTCAGCAGGAAAATGGGTTGAATTACCAATTACAAAATCTCCAAAGATTGTGCACTTCTCAGTTGGACACGATGGCTCTCATGCCCTTTTAGTTGCAGAAGACGGAAGCATATTCTTTACAGGATCTGCTAGTAAAGGAGAAGATGGAGAGTCAAGTAAGTTGAAAGATCAACTGAGCATTTAGTAAACATAACGTGGAATTTATTAACATAAAATTTATCAATTTGAGTAACACCTCACCAAGTTATAGATAATTTTACATTGAAGCATATTCAGTAAATAGTGTACTGTATGTACATTAAAAAACATGATTGCTGATTTCAGTCTAGTGCTGATATCGATGAATTTTTATGCTTTATGGATACATGACTGTTCCCTGCAGTATATGCTAATTCTGTTGCATCAGTTGGTGTTATTTTTAAAACTTATTTATTCCAATAGAACATTTTTAGAAAGCTGAAAACTTTGGAAGGAATATATATTCAGAATGAAGGTAAATCTTATGCAAGCTCATATAATATTGTTGATTATGGATTACTGATGTTTTTATTAGTGCATTATAACTATATCAAATAGGTTTATTTTGACATATTCATAAATTTGTATGACATAATTTGCTCTATTCCAGTCCCTAATACTTCCCCCCGTCCTTTCCCCTCTTTCTCCCTCATCCCTTTTCTCTACTGGTCTTTTTTTGTTTTTTTTAATGTTTCTGTTTTAATTGTAAGTAGACACAATACCTTTATTTTATTTATTTATTTTTATGTGGTGCTAAGGATTGAACCTAGTGCCTGATACATGCCAGGCAGAACTGTACTGCCGAGCCGCAACCCAGTCCCTGGTCTTGTGTTAATTCATTATTTTTTTAAATTGGCACATTATAGTTATACATAAAAGTGAAACTGGTTGTAATGTATCAATACATGCACATAGCATAATTGGTTCATTTTCATTCTGCATTTCTGTGCTTTCCCCTTCCCTTCCTTCCCCCAGCCCCACATTCCCTTTCCTCAGTTCAACTTTCCTCTCTTCTATTTTCATGAGATTCCCCCTTTAAAAAAATATTTTTTTCTAGTGTCTGCATATGAGAGAGAATATTCAACTCTTTGACTTTTTGAGTCTGGCTTATTTCACTTAGCACAGTGTTTCACAGTTCTATCCATTTACCAGCAAATGACATAGTTTCATTTCTCTTTGTAGCTGAGTAAAATTTCATTGTGTGTACACCATATTTTCTTTATCCATTCATCTGTTGACCAGGGATTACTATTTTTAGTGTTATTTCTCTGATAACTATCACTCAGCAAGGAAAAAATGTATAATCTCTTACATTTTCTATTCTTTCTATTTAGAGTCTTGAGGAAAGGTGTTATTTTTTTGTGACTTCTCTTTTGTACATTGGAGTTACAACTTAAAAGGATTAGGTTTTGAGGTCAACACATATGTAAAAATCATGTGAAAATAAAAGTTACATTGGAAAAATTGCTTAATATAGCTATAAAATATATTACTGTCTCATAGAAACTTCAGCATAGCCAGTTTTTCTTTTAATATTTGGAGAACATTTTCTTTTTTTTCTTGAGGTTAAGTAGTTACTGTACATATGTAGATGGATTATGTCATATAAAAATGTAATGATATTTATAGATTATTATAGAATGGAGTTGATAATGTAAAAGCTAAAGCATAAATTGGTCACCCCTGAAGTTTGGTTCAAAAGTGGTATTACTCATTGGGAATTTCCATGTGTTACAAAGAAGGAAGATCTGACAGTGATAGCTTAAATATTAATTGACCAGATGAAGCTGGCAAGTTGACTCATTCTAATCAACATGCTGGAGAACCCAGAAGTTTTTGGAAATAAATAAGTATATCATAACTGCATATAATATGCTCTATTTTGGGGGCATTGGGTACAAACTGCTGTTATTATTGTTTCTATATAGATGCCTTAAATAATTTTATTACTATTTTTTAAGCTAAGAGCAGACGGCAATCAAAACCTTATAAACCTAAAAAGATAATTAAAATGGAAGGAAAGATTGTGGTGTATACAGCTTGCAATAATGGAAGTAGTTCTGTTATATCTAAAGATGGAGAACTGTACATGTTTGGAAAAGATGCCATTTATTCTGATAGTTCAAGTAAGTAATAAAAGAACTTAAAAATCATTTAACTTTTATACAAAGAAGGTCCAATCCTAGTCATTAAGTGTTATAAAGATATGTTTAGAAAATTTACATTTATAGCGTGCTTTCTCTACATTTTACATTTTATTTTAAGTGTTTCATTTGGAAAGAAATTTTCCTTTGTCACTAGAAACTGTCCCTAATTTCATGAAGAGGTAGTCATAGAGCTTGTGAGTGACACTTTACTTTAGTAAGCAAAGCAAAGCTTTCCCAGACTCAGTTGCTCATGTGCCACGACCCTTGGGCAATGGTAGTACCCTGAAGGAAATGATTTTCATAACAAAGCAAATTGGTGAGTGAATTATGTATCTCTCAACTAGGTCATGAAGGTGAGATTCTTTTTTTTCTCTGTTCCTCTAGTATTATATTCCTAACCCAGTACAGTGTCTGGCACATGGTAGGGTCTCAAGAATTACTTTCCAAGTTACTGGGTAACTGATAAACAAAACATTAAAAAGTGGGTGGGAAGGATAGAATTAGCTAAATAGTTTTATAATTGTAAACTCTAGTCTCTAAAACTCTTTGTATTTGATTGTTCTTCCTAGCAATCAAGAATTAGTATAAAGAATGAGTTATCCACTTAAGAGGATTTTATGCAAGATATATGTGTAAAGCCTTTGAATTTTTTTTGTAATAAGGAAACTGGAATTAAAAAGTTTATTATTAGAAGTTTAAGTTATTATTTTATGCTGGAAAAATGGTACACATAGAACAATTATAGCAATTATTAGGTTGAATTGTATTTAGGTGGTATGAGCTGGCTTAATATGGTAATGTGTAGATTTAAAGTTGGCTTCAACTGTTAGTGAATCAGACTTTTGGTTTAGTATGTGTGAAGTTTAAAAATAATGTTCAAGCAACAGTTGTTACTTGCTAAAATCCTCTTGGCTAGGACTGGTGGAAAATATTCATTTAGTCAGCATAGACCACTGATGTGGTCCCTTCCTGCCCTCTGAGAATCTGAGAAACAATTGGGTAAGATAATCAAGGGATATGGTTTAATGGTTATGGACATGGGTTCTGATGCCAGTACCAACATGTTTATTGTTTAACAGTTTCCTTAACATTTCAGGATTTTCGTTTTTCTTTTCCCTTTTCTTCTGGCCTTTAAAAGGGACTAGTGATAGTACCTGCTTCATATAGTTGTTACCAAAAATGTAGGCGTTGATACTTGAAAATTGTAGGAATTGAAGTGCTTTTCACAGAGCGTAAAACACGTAAGGTCTCAAAATATGTCAGCTAGTACTGTTAAAAGAAATACTTCTGATAAATCTATTTGGCACATATCTTTTTCAAGTATAATAAATACTGAAAGTAAGAATTTTTTGAGGTGAACTTCATTAAAAGGCAAAACTAGTGTAAAAGAAAAGGAAGGCCAACTTGTGGAAGCTTATATCAGAGTTCTTAGTGTAGAATAATTTTCCTAGCATGTTGTAAAAGATAGGTAATATTTGCAATTTAAATAAATAATTTTAAAACATTGTTTTTATTCTAAAGTACATTAGAAAAATATTTAATAGTCTGAATTTTATTGATATTACTACTTTATAAAGTTAGACATACTTCTGTCAAAGGTGATATAAAAATACTAAATAGATAATGTGGGTGGCACTTGGATGTGACAAATATAATAAAACTAATATGTGAATAAGGGAAATTTAAGAAATAGATTGTAGAAATTTAAGAAGTAGATTGTAGAAGAAAGTATTATAGATGGAAAAGAACTGAAAACTACTGCTTTAGAAAATCTTACAGGTTTCTATAAAATCAATTCCACCATGCGGCCTGCGCAATGGTTTCATTAATGAGGTTCTTGGCATAAAAGTTAGCTAGAAGAGATCGAAATAAAACACACAGACTCAGTTACCTTATTTCTATTGCCAGATCCGAGACGGCTCACCTCTCTGGTTCCCTCCTCTAACCGCCCAGCAGGGCAGCAAGGATTACTCAGGGCTAGCAGGAGAGAGAGAGAGTGAACATGCCTAGGAGTAGCTTTTTATTGGGGAACAAGAGATTCAGGGGAGAATTCTATCCAATGAAGGTTGAGGGGGGACTGCACTCCAAGGTCAGGGTCAGTGATTGGGCCCCCGGGGTCAGTGGTCAATCACACCCCCACACAGATGGGCTCTCTCATTAGGAAAGGGCCGGGAAAGTTCCGACACAGCCAGAACGCCTCAGACCCTTAACGGGAGCCACCCAATCACGTGTCAGAAATGGCTTCTCACAATCAATGTCATTACAGTGGCAAGTGTTTTACTTTGTTTTGTGGAGGCAGAACAAAACAGGCAAGGTAACTGATTTACAGGTTTCTTAGTGCCTGTACCAGGAAAGTTTGAGAACTGTTGACTCTTCCAAGTACTGTTGAGGTATTGGTATATGGAGCAGGCATTCAGGAGGAAAGTTGAGATAAAGTTAGATAACATAAAGATTTGTCCCAAGTCTGAGTTTTAAGATACATTGAAACGTCATTACAAAATAAATTAATTTAATGATACCCTCCTACTCTCTTGGTCAATCATTTCCCATTGTTGTGAAATATTTTGCCCAGAGATAAAGAGTTCTACATTGAAGTAGTTCTTTTACTAGGAATAGAAGGGTTTTTTTTTTTTTTTTTAAGTTGTTTTTACCAAATTTGTATCTTTTCTATAGGTTTGGTGACGGATTTGAAGGGCCATTTTGTAATTCAGGTAGCTATGGGCAAAGCTCACACATGTGTTTTAATGAAGAATGGAGAAGTTTGGACATTTGGTGTAAATAATAAAGGACAATGTGGACGAGACACTGGTGCCATGAGCCAAGGAGGCAAAGGTAGGTATTTAATTTTTGAATATTAAAATTTGTGTTGCCTTTTTGTCAGTTTTTCAGGATATACTGAAGAAACTCACTCTTATTCAGAATGATTTTGATTTCTTACTATGAATTAGGAAAACTTCTGAATTTCTTATTTATTTGATAAGTTATTGCAAAGAAGTATATCACTAAAAAGTTGAATCAGTATGTAATTTCTGGGCAAATGAACTGGCTTACTAAATGGTTTCTAAAATTCTACATAAATTTGATTGTCTATCTTTAATTTGGCATTTTGATGATGAAATTGTTTTGGAAAAGTGAATTTCCTAAACTCTTTGTTATTACCTTCTTTTATATCATGTCTTCAGTTTTAACTATTTTTTGGCAGCAGTTTCTCTGGAAAATTTCTCCTATTTAACAGCATGTGTGATCTGTAATTTAATCTTTTCTTGACAACTAAGAATGATTTTTATGAATATTTGATCTTTTGTCAAGATAAGGCTAACTTGTAGATGGCAACTTGATCACAGTATTCTTTGTATCAACCCTTAGACTTCTTAAGGAAAGGAGGAATTTTCCTTTTGGTTGTCCTGCTGTTATGGTCTTTGTGAAAGTATGTGTGTGTGTATGCTTGTGTTTAAAATACAGCAGTTTTTTTTTTTTTTTTTTTTTTAAAGGACGGTCTGTTAGAAGTATACTAATTTTAAAAAAGAAATGGGTTATTTCACAAAGGAAGTATTTTATCTTTTTGCTAAACTGGTGAACCATAGTTTTGGATAATACTACTATGTCAAAGAAGAGAATCAGTTTAGTTTTCTATATATGATATAAATATATACACAAATTGTTTTATGAGAGTTGCTGAATTGAACAATTATTTTCTGAAACTTGTGAACATTGGCATAAATTATCATTGATGTTCTGGATTCATAGGGGAAGTTCTATAATAACCAAAATGAAATTAAAATATTTTTCCTCAATAGGAATCCCACCCGCTGTCTTAGTGAATTAGAAAGCAGATGAGTAAACTATGACACATAAAATAAATATGGATTGCAAAATCAAAAAGAACATATAGAGTTTTTTTAAATTTTAAAATAGGGAAAGTACAGAAGGTAATATTGAAATTTAAAAAAATTTTTACCTATGACCATATTGTCATTTTTTAGTGGAAAATTACAGATAAAATTCAAATGCTCTGTATTCCCTTTCAAGGCTTATTATTATATTCTGTTTCTCTCTAGAACTCACCACTGTTATGACATTGATAAGTAGGCTTTCAGACATTATCTCATTTCTCAGCCTGTTTATAGCTTAGAAGTGGCAAAGTCAAAACCAGCTAAGTATATTATGAGTTTATTTCTTGATTGTAAACCTGTATTGAGTGGTAGGTCTGTTAGATGCTTATTACTGGTATAAGAAATATAAGAGCCGTGACACATGCCTATAATCCCAGTGGCTCAGGAGACTAGGGCAGGAGAATCTCAAGTTCAAGGCCAGCCTCCGTAATTTAGCCAGGCCCCAAGCAACTCAACCCTGTCTCTAAATAAAATACAGAAAAGAGCTGAGGATGTATCTCAGTGGTTAAGCACTCTGGGTTCAATTCCCAGTACAAAAAGAAACAAGATAATAATATTGACTAAGAATAAAGAAGTTCAAGTAAGTAAAAAAAAAAAAAAAAAAAACCCTTGCCTTTGAAGCTCTAAATCCAGTGGGAAAGAGAAACATAAATATAATTACTTGATTTGCACAGATTTGCTCTTCTGTACTATGTGTTCCTTCATGACCTTATCAAAGTTGTGTTTTTACACTTGTTTGGTTATTTGAAAATATCTATCTTTCTCACTAGATGTTAAATATCATAATCTGTAGTGCCTCTAGTAAAGATATAGTGATGTCTTATTTGCTCACTACCATTTTTTATATAGCTCTCCAAGCTAAAAATGGATTTTATAATTGTAAAGGGTTATAAAAAATGTGGCATATATTAATATTGCCCACAGAGTCTAGATTATTTATTATCCAGCCCTTTATAAAAAGCTTGCTAACACTTCCATATGGAATCCTTGGAGCGTATTTGACATTCAATTTAAAAATATATAGTTGAATAAATTATAACACAATTTAAAAAGTTGCAGTTGAGGTATAAATGGGCTTTGAGAATAGTGACTAACTCCCTGGAAAAGGTAGTAAGTGCTTTCTTAGGAAATGACTTCTGAGCAGAATTCTTTGTTTTTTTTTTTTTTAATATTTATTTGTTAGTTGTAGTTGGACACAATACCTTTATTTAATTTATTTATTTTTATGTGGTGCTGAGGATTAAACCCAGGACCTCCCATGTGCTAGGTAAGCACTCTACCGCTGAGCTACAACCCTAGCCCCTTAGCAGAATTCTTGAAGACTAAAAAATTCTCTGCTAGGTAAGATAGGGAGAAGCATCGTATAAATATGGAAGGGTATAGCATCTTATAAATATGTCCCCAAGGAACTCAGGAATCAGAGGCACTAGATATTTTTGGAAGGAGGGAGAGAAAGTATTTGTGCAAGGTAGAAGGAGCAAGAATGAAGCCCTCAGCATGTGAAAAGACTCAAGATGTTTGAAAAGCAATTGGAATGTAATTCACATGGGAGAAATGAGGTCGAAGAAAATTGGGAGCCATATTGTGATTGTTTCTTGCTGAGGAATTTTGTTCATTTGAAGACCTTGAAGGACATTGAAATTTTGTACATTGGGATGTCAGACATATTTAAATATGTATTTTATGATAGTGGGAGGGTATTCTAGAGTGGGGTGATCTTGACTTAGTGCAATTAGGTTTTCTTAGATCTGTTGAATGAAGGTGTTGGTAGTGAGGACAGAAAAGAGGGACAAAGTCACAGAAGATTTAAAAGTATGATTGATAGTGAAGAGATGTATTTGACAATAGTCTTCCCTGCCTCCTTTTGCAGAAAGGAAATGGGCAGAGAATTAGCAAATTCTAAATTAAAATTTATTTTTATTACACTTATATTTTAGCAATCCTTTGTATAATCACTTGGACTAGCATTGTGTTATATAGTTTTTAAATTGGGAAATATTCAGTTTTTTAGAGATGGTCATAATCCATACAAAAATTCTAAATTGATCTGTCAAATAGGGTTTGGAGTTGAAAATATGGCAACAGCAATGGATGAAGACCTGGAAGAAGAACTAGATGAAAAAGATGAGAAATCCATGATGTGCCCTCCAGGCATGCATAAGTGGAAGCTGGAGCAGTGCATGGTATGCACTGTGTGTGGAGACTGCACAGGTTATGGAGCCAGCTGTGTTAGCAGTGGGCGTCCAGACAGAGTTCCTGGAGGGTAAGAAGAGGATTCCTACTGCAGAAAACATTTCTTTCAAATGAGTGTAGAGTATATTTACTGTGTTGTTTCTTAAAGGCACATTAATATATAATTATGATTCTCATACTTGTTTTTTATTATGACAATTTATAATTTGGTGTTATCTTTAATTTTGTCTTTCATTTGATTCATTTAAACCATTTTTTAATTAATACATTATAGTCATATAATATTGGGATTCATTTTGACATAATTACACAAGCATGGGATATAATTTGCTCTAGTTTAATCCCCAGTACTCTTTAGATTTAGTGGGATTGCTGGATTATATTATCAGTTTATTTTTGATCTTTTGAGGGACCACCGTTTTGTTTTCCATAGCTTGTACCAATTTACATTCCTAATAGTACACAAGTACTCTAGTTTCTCCACATCCTTACCAACACTTGTTATTTTCTAATTTTTCTTTTTTTTGATTAGTAGCCATCCTGAATGGGTATGCATTGGTTCCTTATTATAGTTTTAATTTGACCTTTTCTAATAATTACTGATATTAAACATCATTCACTTGCTTCTTCGCTATTTATAGATCTTTAGAGAAATATATTCAACTCTTTTGCCTGTTTTTGAATTCAGTTGCTTATTTTGTGTTGAGTTTTAAAAGTTCTCCATATATTCTGCATAGTAATTCCTTTTCAGAGATACAATTTACAAATAAATTGTGTCTGTAGGTTGCCTTTTTACTCTGTTGATATTGCTTTTTGTTTCACAAAAGTTTTAATTTTCATGAAGTTCAGTTTGTCTATTTTGTTGTTGCCTATATCTTTGGCATTATAGCTAAGAAATCATTATCAAATCCATGCTGTGAACTGTTTGCCTCATAATTTCTTCTAAGAGTTTTTATATGTTTAGGTCTTCCATTTAGGTCTTTGATACTTTTTGTGTTTATTTTTCATATGATGTTAGGTAAAGATCCAGTTTCATTTTTTTTTTAAATTTAATTTTATTTTTTTTATTGTTGGTCGTTCAATTTTTTTAAATTTAATTTTATTTTTCAGTTTCATTTTTATGTATGTGAGTATCTAGTTTTCCCACACCATTTGTTGAAAAGACTGTCCTTTCTCCATTTAATAACTTTTCAACCTTATTAAAAATTCATTGAGGGTATATGTGAGGGTTTATTTTTGGGCTCTCTGTTCTTCCTTTGGTCAGTGAAGTTCTGTTATGCCAGCATCATACTTTTGATTGATTACTGTTGCCTTATAGTAAATTTTGAAGTTAGGATGTATGAGTAATTTGTTGTTCTTTGTCAAGATTTTTTGACCATATAGGGTCCCTAGGAATTCTGTATGAATTTTAGGATATATTTTTCTCTATAATCTTTTGATGATGATAGGAATTACATTGAATCTGCAGGTGGATTTGGGTAGTATATCTATTTTAGCAATATTAAAGTTTTTTAGTACTTGAACACGGGATGTGTTTCCATTTGTTTCTCTCTTTAATGTCTTTCAGCTGTGTTTTGTAGTTTTTATTGTACAAATCTTTCACTTCTTTAAGTTCATTACAAAGTATTTTATTCTTTTTGATGTTATTGTAATTGGAATTTTTGTTGTAATTTTCTTTACAAATTGTTCATTGTCAGTATTCAGAAGTGCAGGTGAGGCCTGGGGTTGTGCTCAGCGGTAAGAGTGCTCGCCTAGCACATACAGGGCTCTGGGTTCGATCCTTAGCACCACATAAAAATAAATAAATAGAGGTATTGTGTCCAACTACAACTAAAAAATAAATATTAAAAAAAAGTATAAGTGACTTTTGTGTGTTGACTGCTGATTTTGTTCTTTAGAGCTTTCTATGTATGAGATCATACTATTTTTGAACAGAGGTAATTTTATTTCTTCCAAATTTGGATGCCTTTTATTTTTTATTCTTACCTAATTGTCCTGGCTAGACTTTCCAATACTACATTGAATGGAAGTGGTGAAACTGAGCATCCATGTCTGTTTGAGATCTTAGAGGAAAAGCAGTTTTTCACCATTGAGTATGATGCTCATCATATGTTTTTCACATATGGCTTTTATTTTGTTGAGGTAGTTCCATCTATTCCTAGCATTTTGAATATTTTTTAAAATTATAAAATATCAAATTAGATTTATCTAATACTTTTTCTGTATTGATTGAGATAATCATGTGGGTTTTTCCCCCTTTATTCTGTTAATGTGAAATATTACACTGATTTTCTTATGTTGTATTTCGGGAATGAATTGTCTTTGTCATGGAATGTTCCTTTTAATGTGATGCTGAATTTGGTTTGTTAGTATATTGTTGAGTATTTTTGCATCAATGTTTATGAAGTATATTGGTTTGTGTTTTTATTTTAATTTCCTTATTGTGTCTTTGAATTTGGTATCAGGGTACTCCTGGCCTGATAGAATGAGTAAGTGTTCTTTCCTCTTGAGTTTTTTTGGAAAAGTTTGAAAAGGATTAGTTTTATAAACACTATTTTAAAAATAACGTCCTTGGACAATTCAATAGGGCATATTATTTTATAACAATTTTTTTAAAAAATATTTATTTTTTAGTTGTAGTTGGACACTATACCTTTATTTTATTTTATTTATTTTTATGTGGTGCTGAGGATCCAACCTAGGGCTTTGCACATGCTAGCCAAGCACTCCACTGCTGAGCCATAGCCCCCGCCCTATCACAATTTTTATAGTGTGTGTTAGTGATCCTCCAAATTGTCAGTAATAACTTGCTTTTAAAAGCTAAAAGAGTTTTGCAGAGTACCTTGCTGTGTCTTTCAAACTGCTGTCAGGTAGATCCTTGTTCTCGTACCTACAAATCTGATTAATTATGGTCTCAATAAAGCTGTCAAAAGTTTTTAAGGACTGATCCAACAAATAATATTAAAGATATGACTTGTATATCTACAAAACATGTGACTAAGAAGTTAGTTCTTCATTTGCCGTTTAGCCAACTTCTGGGAGTATTCTTGCCTTATTTTGTTATAAACACATGTCATATGGTTCACAAGACCTCCAAGAAGGTCTTAGAATTCACAATATTAATATGAAACAAAGAAGTAGAAAAGAACAGATAATTGGGCACAGTAAGCAGAGAGAATGGCAGATGATGGCATATAAAGAAGAGGGGGAACACTTATGTATGAAGCTGACAAGCTGGGCTTACTCACTGATAGCTGCCATCACCTCCCTTAACTTACCTGGTAGGTAGCAGTGTTATTTGCTTACTAGCCAATGACCCACCCAGGCCACTTAATACAAAAGCTGCTACTGTTTTACTGAGAAAACTTGTAAAAGAATGTTTTTTTTGAATAGTGACTTTAATGATGGCAGACTCTTTATTTCTTCTTTTGAAAATAAAAATGCCTGTTAGGAGTTTAATAAACTCTTATTTATAGTTTTTAATTTAAAAAATGTATTATTAATTTCAAGGGATATTGAGGATTGAACTCAGAGGTATCTTACCACTAAGCTACATCATCCCCAGCTCTTTTATTTTTATTTATTTATTTATTTATTTTTAGACAGGACCTTGCTAAGTTGCTGAGACAGGCCTTTTTGCAATCTTATTGAGTCTTTGGGATTATAGTCATGCACCACTGTACCTGGCTAAACTCTTATTTTAAATTATTTACTTGTTCATTCCTTTTCTTTAAAATTAACTTCATCTCAGAAACATGGAAAATAAGAAAAGAATTTTAAGGAGCCACCATGCCTGTAATCCCAGTGGCTTCGGAGGCTGAGACAGGAGGATCTTGAGTTCAAAACCAGCCTCAGCAAGAGTGAGATACTAAGCGACTCAGTCAGACCCTGAGATTCTAAATAAAATGCAAAATAGAACTGGGTTGAATGCCCCTGAGTTCAATCCCTGGTATCAAAAAAACAAACAAAAGAAAGAAAAGAATTTTAAGGAAAGATTAAAGGATTTCAGTTAACCCTGTTTTATTGTTCTTTGTCTATTTTTAAATAGGATCTGTGGTTGTGGTTCTGGAGAATCTGGCTGTGCTGTGTGTGGATGTTGCAAGGCTTGTGCAAGAGAGTTGGATGGTCAAGAGGCAAGACAAAGAGGGATTCTTGATGCAGTAAAAGAAATGATACCTTTAGATCTTCTTTTAGGTAACTTGATTTATTATACTGAACATCTTTTTCTCTACTCAATAATTCAGATATTTTAAATGAATTCTATTAGGTACATGCTTAAAAATTAGAGTAATAGTTAATAAATGCAATATTGCTCTTTTGGTAACTGACATTATGAAATTAAGTGATGAGATTCTTTTTCCCTTTTTTGCTAAGAATTCTTACAGTAAAACTAACTTGTTTTAGATCATGTTTTTGTTAGCTTTTACTTTCTTGAGTTTTGTGTAGTCCGTTTTAGCTATTATATAACATGTATTGTTGTTGTTATTATTATTATTATTATTATTATTATTGTTTTAATCAATCATCTAGCTGTCCCAGTACCTGGGGTTAACATTGAAGAACACCTACAGTTACGACAAGAAGAAAAACGGCAGCGTGTAATCAGGAGACATAGATTAGAAGAAGGAAGAGGTAAGATGTTGCCACAGAGAAAAAAAAAGTAGGAAAACTTTATTGTACTATACTAAGACCACTGAGAAATTTAGAAAATTGTATGATTTGGTAAGAAATCACTAAAATTAGTAACATTCTGATAACTCATGAAAATATTCAGGGTATTTATAATTGTGTTAATAACATAGATTAATTTAGTAGGGCGTTTTATGGAATAAGTCAACAATTAAGAAATTTTACCATCTGCTGTGTATCAGTAACTACCACTGATGGTAATTTTTTATAAAGAACAAATTCTTAGAATATGTCTTTGAACCAGACTTTGGACTTACATATTTGACCATGATACAAAATTCATATTGATCTAGTCTTTTCCTTTCTGTTCTTTTAATCATTCATGATCTTTGCCATTTGGGCATAATTGCACCATGCTTCATATTAGTCCAGTTCAAAATTGTGCTTTTGTGTCTTTTTAGAAAAAGCGTACTTTATATACATACAAAAAAGAATAAGTTGAAAAATCTTCAGGTTTTATGTATGAAGATATGTTTATTCTTTTTTTTCTTCATTGTTTATAACCACTTCTTGACCCCAAAATACATCTAATACTATTTATACATATTTGGTATTTAAATATACATCCTCCAAAAGGAAGAAGTAAATATATTTTTAAAGGTATTGTTGTATATAGATTTTTTTTGTAGGATTAAGACAAATTGTTTCAGAGAACTGTTATTTTATTCCTCTGTTGGGTAAAAATTAGAAATATTTATTGATAGTGCATATTAAATTCTTACTAGAAGTAGCATGGTATTTGGTACATGAAATAAAGCTGTTACCATTTAGCCATCATTAAACGTTTTTTCTAGCTGTTTTTTAATGAAAAATGGAATCAGTAATAAAATATATAGTACACCTTATGAATTCTATTTTTAATAAATTTAAATTGTGCAACATGCTTGGAACATGCAGATTGTTCTTTATAGCGTTTGATAAATCACATTGCTTAATTATTACAGTGAATATTTGCTATTAAGTTTGGCTGTGTTTACATAGTCATTTCCTTTAAAATATTTTTATGAGATTAATATATATGCTGTTATTACTTATAATATGTAAGTATGTGGGAAAATTGCACCTTAAATATTACTTAGAAAATAGCACATAATTTACATTTTGAGTCTTTACCACATATGATAATTATGAGATCATTCCTTTTATGATACTGTTTGCATAAGGCTATCAATAAATCTATTTACTACCAGTTTTTCCTTTTCTTTGGGAATATTAGGTTGAATCATATCAATTGACCTACAAAACTCAGCAATTTCTTACATTTCAACAAAAATATAGTAAATTCTTATGATGGTATTAAATTATTTGGTAGATGCTATACATCTTGTTACTCTTTTTTCCTCCCTTTTAAAAAGGTAGTCTTCTCTAGTTATAATAAATTTCAATATTAGAAGTAAAGAAATATTGAATTATACATTGGTATATCAACAAAATTTAGTGATTGCAGATATTTGTTTTGAAAGGTATCATAGACCTTTAAAATGTTAATTATGAACTCTGTGTACTTTCAAAAACTGTTCCACTCATTAAATATTTTAAACAGATTAATTTTTTGTAGATGAATCTACAAATATAGGTGTAGGTTATGGGCATTTGGTGTATATTTGGTAACAAATTGATTTTTCTCTGCAGTCCTATTATATGAAAACACTTAAATATAAACACTTCATTCAGATTATTGGTGCACAAAAATTTTTTCATATCTTTTTATTTTTTTTATATCTTTATATTTACACATACCACCCTCTTATGCTCATTAAAACAGAATATATTGTAAATGTCTTTCTTTTTTTTTGAGAGAGAGAGAGAGAGAGAGAATTTTAATATTTATTTTTTAGTTTTCGGCGGACACAACATCTTTGTTTGTATGTGGTGCTGAGGACTGAACCCGGGCCTCCTCATGCATGCCAGGCGTGCCGCTGAGCCACATCCCCAGCCCGTAAATATCTTTTCTTGATTAGTTGAAATCTTCATTATGTACCTCAATTATGGCAGTTCTGCCTTAGCTGCATGGATTTGGGACCTTAAATTCATTTATTTGGAACCATACCCTCCTGTTGCATAGTCACCAGAGTCATCACAGAATCATTCAAAGGCAGTCCAATGTGTGTATTTCACTTAACACAGCACTGTGCAGGGTGACACTTGCTTATATATTTTGTTTATTTTATAAAAATACCTTTATGTAAGAATTCCAACTGTATATCTATTTTTAAAACATCAGACTTCAAGAACTGGTACTCAATGATTTTGGACATGCTATGTTATATGTGAAGTAAATAAAAAAGTTTTCAGATACAGCAGTTTAAAAAATCTTCATATTCCTTTTAGCATTCCCCTTAATTTTATAAGAAAACAATTTTTGTAAGAAAACTTCAAATGTTCACAGATTACATATACATCCACACACACACGTGTGTGTGTGTATAGTGTTTTTTCCTGAGAAGTGAGTTTATAAGTGATTTTTATTTTATTCTAAGATTTGAAGGCTGGGGATATAGCTCAATTTGTGGAGTGCTTTCATGCATAAGACCCTGGGTTCAATCCCTAGGACCAAACACACACAAAACGATACCTAAAATTTCTTTTTCTGAATATTCTCCCATAAGCATATTACTTTATAAACAGATTAAAAGTTATGTTTTAAAATGTAAGCCTTTCCTTCTTGTAAAATACAAATCAGTTTTAAGGCATTCACACTTTTTTTAAAAAAGTCTTTATTTTAATTGGATGCAGGAATCCCTTCCAAGTACTGTTTTCACTAATTTAGGGCAGTAGTTCTCAAAGTGGTTTAACAGGGATCAGGATCACTTGGGCACTTATTAGAAATATCAGTTCTCAAGCTCCACCCTAGCCCTACTGAGTCTAAAACTTGGAAAATAGGGCCCAGAAAATTGTGCTTTAACCAGGTGACTCTCATGGTTCCAAAAGTATGAAAACTAGGACTCAAGGTCAGTGTTGTTCTCAGTGTGTTTCTTTGACCTTCTGTATCAAAATCCTTGGGCCTAATAGATGAAATTCTAAGTCTGTGGTCCTGGAAACAGATTTCATATATACACACAGTGTTCTAGGCTCTTCTCTGGCATGTGCTGTAGAAGGTTGTTAGTCTTAGTTTGTCATTATAAAAAACAGTAATGTCAAATTTTTAAGGTTCCAGCTACCACACATAATTATTTTTTGTATTCCTGGGTTCTGAGATTAACAGTTTAGTAAAATATTAGTAATTGTGTTTATTAGTAAATTGGCTCTTACCTATGTTAACATTTCTGTTACCACTGTAATGTAATCATAATTTGATTGCATTTTACTTATTTGTTTCATTGTGTTTATCAAGTCTGTGTGCTGTTTTAAAGTTGAGCAGCATTTTAGGACCCCTAGCTCTTCAATGAAAGCCTTGCTTAGTCTGCCTCAGGTCTATTGATATAATTTAGCTACTGTTTCTATTATAATAGGATGTGCTATTGAAACCCAAACAACAATGTTATTACTACTCTTTGATACATTTAGAACTTTGTCTTTAATTTAAATTTTTGGCACTATTAATCTCCCAGATGACATTTTTTTCCTGAAATCTTTTAGGGGGCTGGAGTTGTAGCTCAGTAGTAGAGCGCTTGCCTAGCACATGAGGCACTGGGTTCAAACCTCAGCACCACATACATATATAAATAAATAAAGTAAAGGTATTGTGTCCATCTGCAACAACAACAAAAAGTCTTTTAGGTATCACTAGTATTCATTTACACATTTTAGTTCTTTGGTGTTCGTGATAATTTTCGGTTTTTTAGATTACATGGAGTTGATTGGTATATCATTTCTCTGGTAACTCTGTAATTATAGTGCTTCTTCCTAGGAATTCTTAAGTATTCTCTAAGCTATTAGAACTAATGGAAGATTGTATAAATGGTCTTATCTGTATATTCCTTTTCAGCATTCTGTTGAAAGGAAAACTAATCTTTTTTCCATTAGTGTCAAATTGAAGTTTTATAAATATGATATGTAGGTGGGGTGAGCCTGTGTTCTGGCTTGTTGGGGACAGTCCCATTTATGTCTATTGTCCAGGCAGATTTCTTAATAGTGCCCTCTTACTCTCAGTGGAGTCTCAATTGGATAAGTAACATGGCTAGCCTAGCTATAGAACTTGGTGGCTAAGAACATCGGTTCAAATCAAGGCTAAGGCTTACCAGACTCAGTTTCCTCAGCTTTAAAATGGAGATGACAACTGCCTAACTGGTAATGTTAATGAGAATTAGTGGTATGTATGACAATGCCTGGCTGTACTAAGCCCTAAGTAAATGTTTGATGATGATGATGGTGTGGGCTAGTTAATAGACTTCTTTTCTCTTTGAGCTTGACTCTTTTCCAGCTTTGTCCTTGACATAATTGCTTTAACAACATTGTTAGGAATCACAAAACTGACTGTTACTAAGAAAAATTCACAACAACTTCTCTAGAACAAAACAGATTCCATTTGATACAAAATTAGTTTTCTATTATAAATTAATGAATTTATTATTGTCTAATTCCAGAGTCATTGTCAAGTTGATGTTGCTAAATCATTTTTAAGCCTCTGATAACCATTGAGTTTTCTTGATTTAACACATCAAATACACTATGAACTGCTATTCTAACGTGGCACAAAAATCTTGGAATTATTATGTGAAACATTTAGAAAATATGAGTAAAAGTCACTGTAATTATTCATGGAAAGATACAGCTGGTGTAATTTCTTATAATTTTTATGTGTGCCTTTTTGTTATTTTATATAATTTCACACTGTAATATATATTGTTCTCTTCCCCCCATAATATTAAATCATAAATTTTTATGTGCTTTATTACAGGTATGGTAAGTAAAGTAATAACAGGAATTTAGATTAAGACTTTTCAAAAACTTATCTTTTAATTAAATCACTACTTGTATTTAATTTTCATCTTCTAAGCAAGTTTTATATATTTCTGTTTATATCACTGACTTAATTTTGTTTTATGTATTTGCTTATTGCTATGACATACACTTTTTTATATTTTGTTAGGGTTTTTGTTTGTTGTTTGGGGGAAAATGACCTTTCCATTTTCTCTACCAGGCTAATAAGGTTAATAGTATAATAGATATACTTTCATATAGTATTCTATTCTGATGTAATCATGTGTGTATGTGTATATATATATATATATATATATATATATATATATATATATATATATACACGTGTATGTTAAAGTTTAGGCATGTTTATTTACAAAAGTGGCATAGTATAATATATACATTTTCAGCATGCTTTTCCCATTTTAGGGTATATGAATCTAAGCTAGGTCAATAAATAGGATCTACCACATTCTACTTAGTAGCTATATAACATTTCATAGTATGATTATACCACAGTTTATGCAACCTTTTTTTATTGATAGGCATTCAGGTTATTTTTAACTTAATAGACATTCACATTTGTTTTAAAATATTATAAGAATTTATATTCTCAAGACCAAAGAATAATAGTGGTGTTTTATTTTGGAGTACCTGTATTATTCTTTTTAATTTTTACAAAATGGTGGTGAACTGTGTTTTCTCATTAACTTAAATAGCACAAAAGAATTTTCTTTGTAAAAATGCTTTATAAAGTAATGGCTGACTATTGTTCCATTGAGTGGATATACCATAGTTTTTCATTAATTTTTCTCTTACTTGGGTTTAAAAAATTTTTTTATACAATTAATAGTAAATACCTTTGGAGCAGAAATACTTTTAAAAATATTTTAGTTTTCCTTAGGATAGATTTCTATAGGTACACTTACTGATTCAAAGGATATTAATTGTTAAGGTCTTGAAACACATCACCAATAGCTTTCAGAAAGCCCTTATTGCACACTTTCTTCACACTTACCTTTGGGCTAGTCTCCGAATAAACCTTTTTGTCTACACATGAATGGTATATATCTAAATCTGATCATTTCATGTCCATTTTGTTCAGTCTAGTCCCAGTGAAAGAAATAAACCAACAAGTTCTATTAACTCAGGCTTCTTAAATCTTCAATAGTTTTGGAATATATTTACTTTTCAAAATTCCACTTCTCTTTCCTTAGCACAGGCCATCCTCTTTTTTTTGCCTGCATTTTATACAAAAGACCATTTCAAACTGGTCTTACTGTCTAATCTTATCTCTTTCTGAGCTTTTAGCCACCCTTTATCCAGAATGATCTTTGTGCAATGCAATTCTAATTGACAGCACTTTTCTGTTTAAAACCAAAAGGCTATTCATAGTCCTTAGAATGAATTCAACATTCTTCTTTCTATAACCTCATCTTTCTAGCTTCTTATTCCTGTTTCCTACAGCCCTTTCCATTTTTTCATCATGGAACCTTTGTAGTACTGTTATCTTTCTTGATTAGGTCTCAGTTTCTGTGGTGTTCTCTTCTTAGTACCTTTAATCTCCTTACTTTGCCACCCTCAGTTGTGGTAGGTGCCCTCCCAGTGTGCTTCCTTTTGTGAAGTCTGTCTCATAATTTCTTGTTTAATTGTGTGCACATCTTCCCTCCCCCAGTTAGACTGTATGCTTCTTGAAGCAGGTGTTATATTTTGTTCACCAAGTGTTTTTAAGACAAAGCATGCTGCCTGAATCTGAGTATGTGTTTGTTGACTTGAAAGCAGTTTAGGGACTGATTTCTTATCAGTTCTAGGTCAATTTTCATGGTATCAAAAGATTTTAGTTATCTGTTTTTTGTACCTCTCCATGCTTATTTTCTATCACTTTCTATTCCATAATCTATTCTCCATTCATTTCAGCTGTTTTTAAAGACTATACAATATTGTTTAATATTTTTATGCTTTTATAAGTCTTATTTCTTTTAACTGGAATGCCCTCTCCTATTAAACTTTTCACATTCTTTGAAACCTCTCTGATTCATTCAAGTTGATTTGATCACTTCTTCCTTTAATGTACAGTCACAAATTTCTTTAATAGCATTTATTCACAATATGTTGTGGTTCTTTGTTTTTATTTCTGTTTTTTTTAGTGGATTGAGTTCCAGTGAGATCTGTGTCTTTGTTGTTATAGCCATGACATCAAATGTGTACTGTGTAAAGATAATAAAAAATGTTGTTAAAAAAATGAATTATTGAATTATGTTTATAAGAAAATTTATTTTAGTCCATTGGATACAAAGTGTTCTAAAGACTGATCGTGTTAATTTCTAGGCATGATTGTCTATGGGCCTTCTAGATATATACATCAAAAGATTCTAAAAACATTGAATTTAGTGAGAAGCTAATTATTGAATACAGTAGGTCTAATATATTTTTATGGGGAGAAATAATATTCCAGTCAGACCATAGAAATCAGAAAAGGGAAATACAACTTATTTTTTTATTTTAATATTTACATATCTAATATTTAATATTTTCTGTAGTTGGAAAGTACTTTTCAGAGTAATTAATATTTTCTGTAGTAAATTGAAATATAATTCATGTTGAGCAAATAAGACATTTTGTTTACATTTTAAATACATCAACTTTGTTTTGTTTTAGATATGGAACTCAATTTATATAATCTTAGCTTAAAAATAATTGGTGTTACTGGAAAATATTTAATTCTTCTGCTAACATTAAATTGTCATGTTTTCATCTGTAGAATAACAGTTAATTATAGAACATGTTATTCTTGTTTTTTCATAGGGTCAGTACTCCTTTTTTGGGGGGCGGGTAGTGGAGATTGAACTTAAGGGCACTCAACTACTGAGCCACATCCCCAGTCCTATCTTATATTTTATTTAGAGACAGGATCTCACTGAGATGCTTAACACTTCGCTTTTGCTGAGGCTGACTTTAAACTCATGATCCCTGTGCTGCTGCCTCCTGAGCTGCTGGGATTATAGGCGTGAGCCACCGTGCCTGGCTACTACTTTGTTTTTGTCAGTATCTAGAAATATAATTGAAATATTTTTCCTTTATCCATCTTTTCTATACCTGTCTAATGAAGGATAATTTGTATTTAGACGGCATTCCAAATTTATTATAGAATGGCAGTTTCAGTTTGTTTCATCAATAGAAAATTTAATGGAAGTATAAAGGTCAATGGTCATGAAAAAAGCTTGTTTGATTAAAAATGTCCAGTGTTTATGTATTGTCATAATTTCTTTTTCAAATACTGTTTAACTGTCAAATTTAGAATGTTTTGAAACTTGAAGGCATTTTTGAAGTTGCTAAAACTCTATAGTACTGTTCTATAAGAAAACAACTTAAAGTGTAGCTCGAATTTTTCTTTTCCAGCAAAATGTTAATAGGGAAAAATTCGTTTTAAATTTTATTGAAATTAATCTATCAATTTTTTCCCTTAAAAATCATGAAAGTAGCAACAACTATAATTTGGGTTTGTTTTATATATATGTCTATATATATACATATATATATGTATATATGTATGTACATAGTAATCACTTCAAAAAGAAACAATTTAATGAAACATGGTTAATAGTCCTAAAATGTTTATTGAGTTAGACATTCCTTTTCACCATCAATGTAAAGCTCAGGTTATCCTTTGTTACGCGAGCACACTCACATACACACACACACACACACACACACACACACACACACACACATACACACAAGATTATAGAAATTTTTTGGTTTTCTTTTTGATCATCTGGTTTCCTTAACCTCTATCACAACATGTAGAAAAATCAGTAACATTTTTATCTTGGTTTTGTGCCAATACTGTTGCAGACATTAAATCTCAAAGACCTAGTTAAAACTAAAGAATTAAATTAAAAGTTGGTTTCTGGTATTTCTTCAGGAAAGATATTTGTTTTAAATAAATGAATGATTTATTAGGTTTTAATATATGATGTTGAAAAATATTTGTAAGATTATGTATTTTAATAGAACTTACTGATTATCTGAGACCTAGTAACTATACCAATTATTTCATAAGATAATAGATGGGATTTGTACTTTATAAACTTTATTTAAGATATTAATGTGTGTGAAATGGTGACTAGTTTATGGTTGGGGGTAGGGGGTTGGAGTAGGGAAACTGGGAGAAAAGTATAATGTCCAAAGATGGTTAAGAATAAATTTTCATGATTTTAGTTTGACTTATTTTTGTTCGTTATAGTGTTTTCATTTTGTGAGCTTTTCTATGCACATACAAAATGTTTCTCCTCAGGCCCCCTTGTATTTGCTGGTCCTATTTTTATGAACCACCGAGAACAGGCTCTAGCCAGACTCAGATCCCATCCAGCACAGCTAAAGCATAAACGGGACAAGCACAAAGGTATTTGGTCTTCATTATCAACTAGGCGGGACACTCTCCCAATTTCTTCCACTCATTTGAATATTGTCTCTGGGAAAATGCACAAATCTGATTTCTTTTACTTTCCTCTATTGTGTTTTGTAGCCTGAGGAGAAAGAACATGCTGAAAGTGGTACATGAAAGTAACTGTTACGCTTCTCAGTTTTCTGTTGTTGTTGTTAACTTTAATAAAAAAGATGTCTTACAGTGTATCTTCAATTCTTTTCAAATTTCATTTTTAAAAAGGTGGAAAAATTTTGTTTCTTTCTAATTTTGGTCTTTATTATCTGTTTTCAGATGACCATGATGTAGCATTTTATAGTCCTTTTTTTTTTGAGTGCTGTTTATATGACTTAGAACTAACAAAATTATTAAATGTAATGAAGTGGTAAGTTAAGACTGCCATTATATTTTTCTACTGTTTTAATATTAAAGTTTATAATACACATGAATATACAAATAAGGATATTTGAGGTTTATGTAGAGATAGATGTAAATAGTGAGTGGGCTTTAATTAGATTAACCAAGTCTGAAAGGGAGTAGGAATTTATTTCTGAATTATTCTTTGAGATCTCAGAGTTCTGGGTTAATTAAAAATATTCTGAAGGTATGCTTGTTTTTGTTTTAAACAATAAACAATGGGTCAGTTAATATCAGGAATGAATTTAATGCAGAGAATTTTAAAATTTATGTATAAATTATGCCTTGAATCCTGGCATATAAATCAGGGGGGCTCTTCACTGGTTAGTCCAACTTATTACAGTTGCTATCTTAAACTCCCAAGTCCTGAAAAATAAAATAGGAGTTTTAAAACCACATATTCTAATAGTTTGATTAATGTTTGTGTCTTATTTTTTCTCTTGCTGCAAATCTTAGAGTTGAATAAAAACACATATATTTTAGTATTATCATCTTTATTTTCATTTACCTTTCTCAGTCTGTTTGCCACTCAGCAAAAGTAGAAAACAAAACAGACAAAACTTCTGTTTTTAGGAAAGCAAAAATAGAGAGCTCAAAACTTAAGATATATATAGTCTGCAGAACTAAACATTGAGTGTTTATGTAATTAACCATAGTAAGATTTGTGATCACTCTTTTTACTGAGTGCTCAACAATGCCATTAATACTTAAATCTAAGGAATAATATTTGGAGTGTGAATTATTTTAATTATTGCCAGAACTTTGAGCTCTCATGCCACTGTTAGAACAGGATTGTTTCATTTGTGTTGTCTCCTCAATTGTATGAAAGTGGAGTTTTTCCAAGACTTTATCTGAAGCTAATACTTATATTACGTGAAATAGTTTAAAATGTTAATATCTGAGAGATAAGAATCTTTAATTTTTCTAGATATTTTAATTAAATGCCAAATGAAGACCAGTGTTACAAATTTAAAGAAGACTTTTTCCAAGGTCATATAATTATTAGCTATAGAAACTATTAAATGATAGCTAGCCTTATATTAATTTTGTCTGCCACAGGGCTAATTTTTTGTATAGTTTTAAAAACCTCTTTGGCAGGACCTCTTTGCAGTTCTACAGTATAGGACTAGGATTTTTGTTTTTGTCTTATTTTTCTGGTTTTACAGAATGAGACTGTTTCATCTCTTTACTCCTTAAAATGAATACAGAATACAAATAACATCATCATATGATACCTTATTTACATAGAGTATTAATTTACCACTTCCTAGTTCCCATCCACACACTAACCCTTTACTTTCATTGTCCTGTCATTTATTCATCAGCTGCTTTCCTTATATATTTTCATTGTCTTTTACTATTTTTCCCTGTAACTCTCTTTAGTTTAATCACCTTTTCCAGTTTATGCACTGAGAAGTTTACTATACTAATTGTTATACTCTGTCTTACTAATGTTGTTGGTACAAATTGTAGGGTGATAAGGATTAAAATTTTCTAGACTATAACTTTTTTGTGGGGTAAGAGCTTTGGATTTATTGTTAACAGGAGTGATCTCTAACTTGGAAATTGGAGAACTTCTGGCCAATTGGAGATCTCAGAAGGTCATGGAATGGCAAATTTTGTCTAGAGGCAAAATAAACTATAAAAAGCTGAATCAATGAGTAGAATGTATTTAACATAATAAATTATTCGAAAATGTGAAAATAAATGTTATTTCAAACAGCGACCTGGGTTAACATTTGTTTCAGTGATTTAGTGCTTTACATAGAAAGATTTTAATATAGTATATCTAATTATGAACATCTGATTCCATATTTAGTCTTGAAATCTGATGTTTCAGGTGACTGATGTTTAATTCTGAAGACATGCTGCTAAACAGCTGGGTTATGTTATACCTATTTTCTGTTTGGAAGCAGTACAGTATAATTGAAATCTTCTAGCATTTGGAATTAGAATTCCACTTTAATCCTAAATTTGTCATTTATAAGAACTACATGGCTGTTCATAAATCTTTTAGTCTCTTAGACTTTAGTTTCTTTATGAAAATAAGAATGATAATGCATAACTTTCTATGAAAATTAATCTACATATACATACACATATATACATGCTTAAACTTAGTCTTTGCATATGGAAATCCTCTATGAATTCTAGCTTTAATTCATTAAAATGAGTTCTTTGCTTTCTCTTTTATAATTCTCCCAAGGGTACAAAATTCACAATTTCATTAAATTTATAGGTATTTTATATTTATGAAAGATTTAAGATGTCAACTATTTGGTGTATGAGCCTTATATATGTTCATACTTTGTACCATTTATGAACTTTGGGCTGGTTACTTAACCCCTTGAACAACTTATTTTAGTCACAACCCCTATAGGTTAGTTTTTTTATTTGTAAAATAGTAAAACAATACCTGTATTATTGAATTGCTGTATTGATTAAAGAAAGCAACAATAGACAACATTGATTACTTTTCATACTTTATTAATTTAATTCTCATAAGAAACTTGTAGGTATGTACCATTGTTGCTGTTTTATAGGTGGAAAAACTAAGACTTAAACAGTCTAGTGTCCAGTGTCATACCACTAGCAAATGGTGGAGCCAGGATTCTAATCTAAGTCCTAAGGCTCTAGAACCCACAAGGACATATCCACTGTGGTTTTTAAATTTTTACACAGAGCAAGTGCCTAGTGAATTACAGCTGCTTCTGATCTTACCAAAATACTCACTGTATTCTCTGATAGTTTTGGTGACTGAGAGCACCTCCCCATCATGTATCTTTATGTAAAAATTAAAATTTAAAATGCTTTAGAAACTGACTTTTTTTTCTTCTTCTGTGTACAAAACTATGTCTAAACAATATATACACAATATTTTAGATACATATCTGCTAAAATGTTATAGCTGTTTTAGTACTAATATCATATGATGTATACCTGTGAACATATGTTAAGGAAAATACAGATAATGTTCATACTTAAATGGACAGTTACATGACTATTAAATAGATTGTTTTTCCTGCAAACTTGATATTAAGTCTTCTTGCTGCTCATTAACACTTTTCTGAATAATGAGCGTGGACAAAACTAATCTTGCTGCATTTCATTGTTGATTCTTAAATTTGCACTCAATTTTTGGTTACTTATTAAGTACCTTTTTTCTTTGTTCAACTTTTATATATTTCTCAATTATTAAAATTATGTGTGATTTTTGACATCAAATGCTATATGTGTGTATATATATACACAAACATATATATATATATAAAATATATATATATATTTAAATTCTGCCACTACTGCTGCTGCTAATCAAGAATCTCATCACCCCTTTTTTACTTATAATATTTCATCATCTATAATAATTGAGAAGTTATTTTATATAGATACAGTTTTGTTTAGATGAGCTTTAACAAAATAGTTCTTGTTGAGTTTTAACCTCTAAATAATAGCAATTACTCTTTTAGTCATTATAGTTTTATTCAGTAAATTGCTAGGTTTCCCTTTTTTCCCCTTTCCTTCCTTGATGCTATGTCTCTATTGTGGGATTTGTGTGTATATTTAGGCTCCAAATCAAAAATGGGAAAAATGCTAAATGCAAAGGTAAAAGTTAAAAGCTTCTAACCAGACATCAGTTCATGTTATAAAGTGGGATGATACTTGAAATGTATAATTTAGTTAAGTCTGCCAAATCATGTGAATAAAACTTGTTTTTCATTTTCATCATATTTGGTTTTAATAATTAGATATTTTTATCAATTCAGAGAAAGTTGTGAACTTTCTTTATATCTGATTTAAATAGTTTTAGAAGGTATGTATTTCTTTTTGTGTAAGATGTTACCAGTCGTAACCATTCCACTGTCTTTTCAAGATGAGGAAGCTTTGAACTAAGTATATTTCATTTGAAATGAAACTAAATGTGATTTTTTTGTTGTTGCTGATTCTTTGATTTAATTTGGCAAACCCACATTAGATAATTTAGCAGAAGAGGAAGCATATTCTTTATCCTATTATAGTAAAACCTCTCACTAATTCTGAATTTATGATACTTCAGATGCAGTATTTGTGATCTTTATTTGAGTAAAAAATTCAAAGTAATTTCTTCCTCTGAATTTTCAGGGTCATACTTTTAAGGGGAAACCTGTCTAAAATCACTAGCTTTTCAAACCAAGGGCTCAAGAAATGAAGGATTCCTTCAACGTGCCTTCAACCTCTGGGTCCAGCAGTTAATTCTTGTATGTTAAAGGACTTTTATGTTTATGGTACATTTTAATGTAATATTGGCCTATTTTGAAGTATGGTATAGGTGAACACATTTATTGTAGCTTTTAGTGTAATCTGTGATCTGTTCTGCGTGAATGTAACAAAACTAAATTTACTTAAATATTCTACAATTAATATTTTTGGTAAGTCATATGGGCCTACCAATTATGTCATTCCGAATTAGTGAGGTTTTACTGTCCTAGTGTTATAAAGAGTTTAAAGCTTTTTGAAATGATAATCAGTTATAGAAAATTAAGTCATAATTTAGGTAAAGTTTGCCTTACCTGAATAGTACTGAAAATAAGGTTAAAAGAAAGGATGAAATGAAAATATATTGATTTGGTGTTGTTCTGTTTAGCATTCTGAAATGGGTAATGAATTAAAAGTGTGTGTCTGTAGTTTCACATATGTATCTGCATATTATATATAGTTGTTTAGAATTGCTATGCCATAAGAGAGTGGTTTAAACTAGTTGACCTTTTGAAATTCCTTCCAGATTTTTATTTATTCTGTGTGCAAGGAATTTGAGTCTCCATGACATAAAGGTCATATTTTAATAGTATTAACATATAGTTTTTTTTCAATTAGGAAAAGCAAGTTATAGCTTGTATTTATACATTCCAAACTAGGGTTTTTATATTCTGGAATGTGGTTTTTGATGCTGTGGTTAAAATCCTAGAAAATTTAAAGTCAGAATAGATTCTAGTAGTGGAGAAAAGGCCTAAAGCAAGCTTAGTAGAGGAAATTGTGAAAAGGATAGTGGAGGAAAAATGCAATGAAAACAGAAAGGTTTGGTTGAGGGTACTGATTGGAGGCAGAAAAAAGACTACAAAGCAGAATGGCTAGGGGGCTTAGGTGGGACAAGAGGTATGGTGAGAGTATTTCATGAAATATAGTGCATTCAATAAAGCTTTTTGATCTTCATACATTTTTCAAAGTGCAGTTAAGTTTAGCAATACTGGACAATGTAGCCTTTTTGAGATCTGTTTGGGAAAGCTAAGTCACTTGGGACTCAATTTAAGATGACAAGTACTAACAATATCACTAAGAAAAATAATTGTTAAATGACTTCGCATGCAATTTTTTTAATGCAAACTAAATTTTCCAGTATGAAATTTAAGTTTTACATTTAAAAATTTATTTCTATAATTTAATTACCTATTTTCATGACATAACTGGCTAGCTTAATAGGTTTTATCCATAACCAGATCTTATCTTTGTTTTTATTGATTTAGTGATATTTGCAAACAGAAGTATACACGGAATCTTTTCAAATTTGCTTCTTTGCAGGTAGATTCTTGATCTATCACTTCTAACAGCTGCAGATTCTTCTTGCTTGTCCCTTTTAACATTTTTATCATTCTTCCATAGTAAACTGATAGTAAATTTTATTGTGAAGATAAATAATTGCTTAATTACAAATTATAACACTTACAGATGGAAGTGGGGAAAGAGGAGAAAAGGACACAAGCAAAATCACAACGTATCCTCCAGGCTCTGTGCGATTTGACTGTGAGCTCCGAGCAGTACAAGTTAGCTGTGGATTTCACCACTCAGGTAGCAGCTGGAACGTTAGGGTATAACTGCATTTTTACAATTGTGCTCAATAACTTGTTTAATTTTGATGAAGTAGCCTGTTAATTGTGTAAAAGTGTGATAGTGTCTCTTAATTCTACAAGACTTGTATTGATTACAGAATCTCTTTTAAAAACTATAACATGATGAACAGGTACTGTACATGTTCAGAGGTCTGTCTTCTAATCTGTCTTTTGAGGGACTTATTTTATCATTCATGAAATCACCAAAGATGAATTTATCTCCCTAATCCATTTTAGCTCTTATAAAGCACTGTAGTTTTTATAATATAGTTCTATATTTTCTTAATGTTTGATAAGAAGAGTTTATCATCAAATGTATTATCTTAAAATGTACAGAATAATCAGATTCTTAGTAAATTATTGACATTTGGGTTAGATAGCTCAGGTTGTATATTCAACCTTTATAAAAATTAAAAATGTTAATTTTCTTCTTTTAAATGAAATGTATTTTCTTATTTGATCAGGTTTTGATAATCATTAAAACTCTATCATTTCATTGATGTTGTACATAATTTGTAGCATGCCAACCATCTGCTTCCTATAATTACCCTAGATGTTAGAAAGCAGAATTTTATATGGAATTATTCCAGATTTTATAGTTAATAAGAACCAATATGTTATTTAGCATTAATATTTTAAGTGGCATTTCTAAGAATTTTAAAATATGTATTATGAAAAGCATGCATTTTAATGACCTACAAAAGTGTTTTTCAAAACTAAAATTTATAGATTCTCATTAAGTACAAATTTGGATTAGCTTTCCATTATCTGTTTTTAATGACTATAAATTTTAGAAAATGAAAATTACACTGTTTTCCATATAGTTATGATAGAAATATAAAATGTATGTAATGAAAAAATAAAGTTGTATATTTTGATTTCAGTGGTTTTAATGGAAAATGGAGATGTATATACATTCGGATATGGGCAGCATGGGCAGCTAGGACATGGAGATGTCAATTCCAGGTACTCACTGACTTTTTGTTTGAAGATGCTGGATTCTTTCCCATGGCCCTCTTTTCTTTTTAATCCTTAATGTTTCTTTTCATATCTCTTCTTAAATATGCATTCCCAGAATTTAAATATTCATATGCTGTTGCAAAATATGGACCTTGAATTATTGTGGTTCCTGATTTTGTGGTTGAGTGCTTTTTTGTGTGGTAGGTAATCATGTATCATAAGGGAAAAAGTTGATTTACATTTATGCATTTTAGACATAAAATGATAATGTTTATCACAAAATTCAACCATGTTCTTAGAGTCTCTTTTTAAAATTTTTAATATATGATAGAAAAGACAGTGAATATCCTCATTGCATTTTTTTAAATAGCAGCAGTGGGGTTGGCACTGTAGCTCAATGGTAATATAGCATGTGTGAGGTCCTGAGTTCCATCCCTGGCAAAAAAAAAAGAAATATGTAAATAAATAAAACATAAAAATCAACTGTGGATTGATTCAATCATGTTCCTTAATGTTGTCTGTTTTGAAATGTCATCATAAAGTTATTAAACATGAATAATTTTCAACAAAACCTTTTGGTCTTAATAATTAACTATTTTGACTTATCCCTCAAATAGCAAAGAACTATTTAGAGGAAACTTCTAGTAGTTCTCTTCTAATATCCATTCTTCCCTAATTCAATTTGTAGTAAGTCTGTTAGTCTGTTGGTGACATGACCATAGGGCTAAAGACCACCTTTCTCAGTTTCCATTGCAGCAAGATGTGGCCACATGAACTATAATTTTATGTGCCACTTTAGAATGAAGCTGTTAAAAGGAAGGGAGTATCTCTCTTCATTTCCCCTTCTTTTCTTGCAACTTGCTGGCTAGAATGCATGGATGGTAGAGTTCGACCTGTGTTGAGAATAAGAGATACAGGTTAGAAATAACTCGGTACTCTGACAAGATAAACTACCACAAAAGCTCCTTACAATTAGGTGCTACTTGAGAAGTAAACTTCTATCTTAAATCTCTTTACTTTGGCCTTCATTACAACAGCCAGTACTGAGTGCTTTTGGTAAAAAATAATAGAAAATTCAACTTTCTTAATTCAGGTCTTCCCAAAAGGAGATACCAAGACAGGATTAAATGTGCAAAGGATTTATTAGGGGGAAACTATAAAAGATAAAATAGGAAAAGAGCAGACATAGAAAAGGAGATCATTCAAATACAGTGCCCACAGGTCTAAGATCCGTGTTAAAGGAGAGGAAAGAAAACTTTGAGTAGGAAGAATAGATAACAGTGCAGTTTTGAGGACATTTCAGTCAGGCCAGTGGAGTGCCTCTAGGCTGAGGTTGCCTTGGAAAGAATTCTGCATTGGACAGCAATGGACCTGTGTTCAGACCTTCACCTTGCTTAGTCATCGGCTCATAGCATTTCAGGAGAGAGAAATGGCCTCATGGATCCAAAAAGACAACACCTGGGGCTGACAATCAGCTTTGCTTCCTCCAGCAGTTTATCTTAAAGGAGATATAAGTGATTTGTGTCTTTAGAAACCAGACTTATTTTTCAAGTCTTGAGAGGCACAGGGCAGTTTCAGGCCAAACTTGATCCAGCAGTTCACCTCTCTTGTGCTAGGCAAGCACTCTACCACTGAGCCACACCCAAAACTTTTGACTCAGCAGTTCATTTTGCACAAGAAGCCACTTTTTGACTTTCCATTTTACCTAATTATTCCTTGTACTCAGATTATGTTATTTCATCCCTGCCAGAATCACAGGGACATCTGTGGTTTCTCATTTACATACACTAAAAGAAAGGTTCTCTTCCAGATATTAAGTTAAACCCACGTCTACTTTCATTTAAACTTGAACTCAATCCACTGCTGTGACAGGGATGCATTTAGGCCGTTTGTATGGTAGAGACCAAAGATTCCATAATTCATGTGTATGAAGAAGCTAGTGACTTTTTGTTCTGTTTCACATTGAAGACTTATGACACAGAAGGTTTATCATCATCTTCAACATTATTATTGTCTTTTCTTAACTGGTAGTTGTTTTGTGAGTCATATAAACTGGAAATAGTGTGATACAGTTAAACATGATGGAGTCTCAGTTATGTGTGCAGCACAGAAAGGCACTTTTCCCCAAATCAGACTTTTATATTATTGCACAAAAAAGAATTATCATCTGTAATTTGTGGTCTTAAAAAGGTTGGAAGGGAAATAGTAAAAATCATGATTATGCCCAGCATGTTATTTTGCTGTTCACTGTAAAGAATAAGCAGCATAAGTCAAGATCCTGCCACACCACATTGAGCTGTGATGGCTGTGAAGAGGTTACTGGAAAATATTGCTTTTTTTGGTCCTGATAATACCAGCAAGCACCATTCCTTAATTTACAGTGACTCCCTGAGGTGACAGTATCACAGCAATACACTCACTGTTTTTAATAGCTTGAATTTACCATCTTTGTGAAATAAGATAGCTTTTAATGTTGAAACAAGTTATCAGGGTTTTTATAGGATCTGCTTTAACTGCCCAAAGTTGTTTTTTTACAACATGGAAAGTTTCACTAGTGCTTCCCTGAAGTGACTTGTAACTGGAAGGCTGGTAACATTAAGCCTGGGCAGAGCTAAGTGGGATAATACAGTGTAGTACTACCTACCCAGTGTTTCCACTGGACTGCAGTTCATCAAGACTGCTTCTGTTTCACTCACTCTGGTTGCCCTATTGGTCTCCATCAGTGTGGAAGTTGAAAGGCAGGAACTAAGAATGGTATTATTAATTTGTAAAGGAGTTTAGAACGTCAGTGAAGGAGTAACCACAGAAGAAACAAAGAACCTATAGCATACATTAGTTCTGAGAAAACAAAATATTGATGGGTATTTGGTTAAAATAAAGTATATAGTTGGAAGGTATTCATGAAAAGTTTCCAGCAATCAAGTGCTCTTAATTGGGAATTATTATATAGCACACATCAGTGTGTTGATTAATGTAAGATAAATATTGTATACATGATGATGAATGTAGAAAAATGCTATGGATAGTCTCTTTAATTGTTGCCCTGTCAAAATGGCTAAGTTCAATCTCTATATTGGGTCCTGATGCCATCATTTGGTGTAGCTATATGACCTTGGCCAAGTTACTTAGCCTTCTTGTGCCTCAGTTTTTTCCTCTGTTAAATGGGAGTAAGTATATCTCCCTCTGAAGATTATCTAAGAATTAGAAGAGAAGAGATAATACTGTGTGCTAAGTAAACACTAATTGTTCAGTAAATGTTAATCATTAGCATTGCTACTGTATGTCAGAAGACTTGTGAGGATTTTTATACATTCACTCATGACAACCGTTTTTTACTTTGTTTTGATCAGTTTGTTTAAATTTCTGAATTCCAAATTCTTTTACCATTTTCAGTAAACTTACACCTGGATATTGGGAAATGCTTTTATTCCTCTTTTCTCAATAGGATAATGTTTTTGAATATCATTTTTTTTTCTGCTCTCCTGTTGTTTTGCACTGTTATGCTACCCACTCATAGTGTCTGGAACCATTTTGGCAAGGTTTGCATCTTTATTTCACTACTTCTTACCAACTATATAATTATGATTTCTCTAAGTTTTCATTTTTATATCCCATAGCATTGTGGTAAAATTAATGTAATGTATGTAAAGTGCTTGTCATAGACACACATATCTAATTTTTCCTCTTGTTCTTCCTTTGCTAAATAATGTAGTAATTTAATAATCCATTAATATTGTCGAAAGAATTCAGAGGTCATAGATTAGAAGACCTGCAGCCAACTATGGGACATATCTTTTAAGCTGTACGGATCCATCCATAGAGTTACTTTGATAATCAGTAATACCATTTTAAATGAAAATGCTCTATAAATTGCAGAAAACAGACAGTTATGGGAACTTTCCTTTCTTTTCCTTGTTTAAATGGAACTAGGTGCTTCTGTGAAGGCATACAACCCTTTGAAGTGGTAATTATTCATTTGCAAAAACTTTCTGTACCTCAGAATTGACAACTGCTTGTTTTTCATTGCTGTTCCTACCAATTTTACTCCACCCTCAAGTAAAAACAAAACAAAACAGATAAAACTGCTATTTTGAGGCCATTCTTTTCTTACATACATACTTGTTAGCCACTGTCTTCTATTCACTGAAAATTTAGCATCTGATTCACAGTATATTTTTATTCTGGTCTTATGATAGTTGTGACTTCATCATCATATGAATGGTCCCATGCAATATTCTTATTTTGACACTCTTATATAGGTGAAATTTCTACCTTCATGGAAGTATTTCCTATGGCCCCTGGCTAAATCTAGCACAGTTATAAATTAATTCTTACTAAGTTTAAACACTTATAATCTGAAGCCATTTTCTTCTTCCATTACGTAGCTCCATTGTGGTTGCCTTTATCAGTACTTTATTCCCTACTACTCTACTTTTTTACTCTTTCATCCTTTTCACTCTACTTCCTAGCCAAGTTAGAGATTTTTATCATCTCTTCATTCAAGATATAGAAAATCTGCTTAATAATAGTATAATAGTATCCTCAATTTTTCACCTTTCTGGTCCTGTTATTAGAACCTGGCAAAACTTTGCATGAATCAATATGTCTATATTTTCCATGCCTACCCTCAGGTTTTAGGAAAGAAAGAATCCCCATAACTCTGAAGATTATTACATGATTTTCAGATTTAACCAATTCCTTTGAAGTGGAATTGTAACTCTGCTGTTTTGAACTGTTTGTTTTAAGATCTTTTGAGAGAATTTGATGAAATGTATGGGCTCTCTCTTAAGTAGATTAGAAGAATATACACATGACAGTTTGCTTACCAATTTAGGGGGTTCCCAGATCTCTTGAGGCTCACTCATGGTCTTCCTAAAAGTCTTGTCAATCAAATTTTAAAAGCTCTTGATCTTTTAAAATTTTAAAAGTTCTTGGTCACCACCAAGTAAGCAGATTTTCTCTATCTTGAAGTTCCCTGCTCACCCACCTTCTTTCTTTCATCATAGAATGTCCACTCATATCACATAAAAAAAAATAAAATTGTTAGAAATTCTTCAGCCCATCAAATCTACACACTTGGCTACTTCTATATCATTTCTCTACTCCTATCCTCAATTTACAGTGAAAGAGGAACTTGCCTTGTTCATGCTGTAAAACCTGCGTGGCTTTTCTTTAGGCATGTGGTTCTGTTTCCTTTCTTCTTTCTTATCTCTGTCTATCCAGTCTCTATCTTCACTCACACTTTTTTGCTGGGGGTGTGTGAGATTGGGGATTGAACTCTCAGGCACTCAGCCACTGAGCCACATCCCCAACCCTATTTTGGATTTTATTTAGAGACAATGTCTCACTGAGTTCCTTAGCACCTCATTTTTGCTGAGGCAGCCTCCCGAGCTGCTGGGATCATAGGCATGCATCACCAAGCTCCTGGCCTTCACTCACACTTTGAAACTTCCTTAAATCTCTGTTATCTCAAAAAGAACAGACTTCTGCCAGACCTTGTGACACATGTCTATAATCCCAGCCTCCAATCCCAGCATCTTGGGAGCTGAGACAGAAGCATTGTCAGGTTCAAAGCCAGCCTCGGCAACTTAATGAGACCCTGTCTCAAAATTTAAAAATTTTTTTAAAAAGGGGTTGGGATGTAGCTCAGTGGCTAAGTGCTCTTGGTAGCTATCCCTCACCCCCCCCCCTCCCGGTTCCTCGAACAAACTTCTTCTTCAGTCTCATTTTCATTTTTATTTGCTGGTTCTCCTTTCCTTTTCTCTTTACTAATGGGATACTTCTAGGGCCTTTGCCTGTGCTCTGTTTACTCTTGTTGGTGATGGTGTGGCTCCTGCTTCCACCAAAGAATCTTCTGCTAAGTCAAGTAGCCACTTCTGTGTCTCTCCAGAGTATTGAACATGTATTTTATTTCCCCTTTTTGAAACTTTCTTTCAGTGGCTCTCCCTGCCTGGTATGTACTGAACATCTGTGAGCTTTCCTTTCTCTTATCTATACCTGAAGTGTTAGCAGAGACTCTTTAGAAACCTAGGATCTCTTTCCTCTTTCTGGTAGTCTCATTTCTTCTCATGGCGCAAGTGAATGTTACCACCACCTACCTTGTTGCTTAAGTAGAAAACCTTCCTTGCCTCATATTTATCAAGTTTGGCTGGTCCTCATCCTTACTTAGCTGTCAAATTCATCCATTCTTTTCACTCCACACTGTTCCTAGTTCAGGCCTTCATCATAACTCACTCAGACTCTAGTAAAATTTTCTTACTTAGGCTTCCAGCTGCTAATCTTGCCCCTTTCCAATTTGTTTTTCATTGTAGTGTGAATAAACATTATTTTTAGGTGATTTTAAGAAACTTGAAGTGTCATAATTACATTATCTCAAAGCAAAGCTATCCTGTTATATGTGAACTGTTTCTAATGACAGATATTGGTTATTTTAATTATAGATAATAGTTAATAAAATAGTTACTAGAAGTAGGAAAGAATATTAGGATGTCATTTATTATAGTTACCATTTATTAAATGTTTATTGTGTGCTGCCAAACACTGATTTAAGCACCTGATATGTATGAACTTCTTTATTATTTACAAAAATGATGTGGACTAGATACTGTTTATTATTGTTCTCTGTGTTATATAGGAGAAAACTGAAACACAAGAAATATGAGTGACTTGTTTAAAGTCTTGGTCTCATTGTTGAGTGGCAGAGCAGGATTTACAGTGAGCACTTGGGCTGTAGAGCCTGAGCTCCTAGCCACTGCTGTGATTGATACCTCTCATGATACTGTAATAACTGACTCAGTAACTACTGTGTTAAAATCTAAGATTATAGTGATAAAAGTTAGAAAAGAGGATTATAAAACTGTTTAATCTAGTTCCTAGGTTGAATGTTGAATTCCTGTTAAAGTATCACATAATTTTTATTTTGTGCAACAAAGATCTTTGACATGCCATCCAGACTATAAGGTATCAGATTTTTTTCCTTTTAAAATAAAAGCAGCATTAACATTTTAGAAAAATTAAACATTATGTGTTCATAATTAGGGTAGTAATTTCTGAATATATAATTATGAACACATAAACATTATATGGAAGTAGTTTCTAAATAATCTCCTTAAAGCTAGCATTTTCATCTTTATTTACCTAGCATATAGCATGGAGACAGGTATAGCACCTAATTAAGTATTAACTGAGTATCTTTTTTAGTACCTTTTTCTATTCCTATTGCACTGTTTATTGTTTTTTGTTGTTGTTGCTGTTGTTTTTAATATCAGATGGGTCACATAAGAAATTGATTTAAATTTTTTTTTTTTTTTTTTAATCTAGGGGATGTCCCACACTTGTTCAAGCCTTGCCAGGCCCTAGCACACAAGTCACTGCAGGCAGCAACCACACGGCAGTCCTTTTAATGGATGGACAGGTCTTCACATTTGGAAGTTTTTCTGTAAGTAATTTTTTTAAATATTGATAATATTGCAACACACCATTGACTTATAATTTATCTACCTTATCTTTTTATGGTTCTGGTGAAATTCTTATTTTATAATAATTGCATATGCATATTTCTTACCTCCGCCTCCAATACTCACAAAACCTGAATGGCATTCTTTGAAAGGATTTCACCTCTAGCTCAGCACTAGAATTTATTAATTTAACAGATGTGTTAAGATTGGACATGGGTATTACATATCAGAACCCTTTAATCATTCAGTAGAGCTAATTCTGTCATTTTGAAAGTTATTTCTCAATTTTAAAAGATTCTTTTTCTTAATATATAGAACTGTTTCTATTTTAGAACTTTTTAAAAGCCTAATTTTTAAAAATTAATTTGTTTAAAATTATGCTTCTCTTTTTCATCTCCTTTTATGTGTTTGTCTGCCTATTTGTTTCTCTTTTTCTCTCTACCAAAGCTTGAAGAGTGAACATGCTCTGAGAGTTTTATAAAGTTTGGGAATAGTAGACATTAAATAAAATCTTCCTAAGACTGTGCTAATAAATCTGTACCATCTCTGACATGAGTAACTGTTCAGAAAGAACTGTAAAACTTAAGTCTTCAGGGTGTAATTTACAACTCTTAATTAAAAACAACAACATCAACAACGTGAACTTTAAAAATATGTTGTTTGGAAATGATTTCAAAAACTTACAGAAAGTCTGCAAAAATAAGAAGAAAATATAAAGTGCCATACATCCTTTAATCAGATACCCTTATTGGCTAAAGAGTGTATGGCATTTTACATGCTATTCTTATTTATTTAAGAGGTGAATAGATTTACCTATTGGTATTATTTCAATCAGTTTAGTTCGCACATGGGCACACTATTAACTGTGTGTGCTTAGATGTGTTTGTATGTTGTGTATGTATTTTATAAAATTTTCTTCTGAATATTTTAACAATAATTTATGTGTACTCTAGCCTTTTACTCATAAATATTTTAGTTCATATTTGGTCAGTGGATTTAGTTAAGACATATACATTTTTTGGTATTTTTTTTCCCTCTCCATTCCAGGATCAGGCATTGCATTTGCTTTTCTCTTTAGTCTATAACATTCCCATAGGTTTTTTATTTTTATTTTTCACTTGCTGTGAAATTTTTGAAGAATAATGTACTTTTTTCTTGTTTAATAAAATGTTATTCATTTTTGTATCTCTGATATGTACAAAAGTGCTAAGCTCAAACAGATGTTACTCTATTTCATTTCCCTGCATCCCTGCTTCCCCTCCCCCTTTACTCTACCTCTGTAGGTAATGAATGCCATTGTTTTCTAATTAATCTTTCTTTTATTTTTATCAATAAGTTAAATAAGTGCATACATACACAAACACACCACTCATATATATACACACACACACATATGTATAATTATTTCCATCTCTCTTTTTCTTTTTTTTAATGTTTTTTTAAAGTATTTATTTTTTAGTTGTAGTTGGACACAATACCTTTATTTTATTTATTTTTATGTGGTGCTGAAGATCAAACCCAGGGCCTTGTACATGCTAGGTAAGCACTCTACCATTGAGCTACAACCTCAGCTCCTCCATCTCTCTTTTTCAAAAGGTGTTTTTTTTTCTATATATGCTCTTTTGTATTTTGCTCCTTTCACTTAATATACTTTCTAGAAATAACTCTATGTCAGTTCACAGAGATCTTTCTTTTTCTTTTTTTAAACTTCTGCATAGTTCTTTATTGTATGTATATATTGTAGTTCATTTAGTTAATTTTTTTGTGTGTGTTCTTTTATGGTGCTGGGGTTCTAACTCAGAGCCCCACACATTACTACGCAAGTACTCTGCCACTGAAATACATCACCAGAAATCCTCCACCCCACCCCACCCCTTTTTAAAATTTTTTTAAAAAATTTGAGATAAGGTCTTGCTAAGTTGCCCAGGCTGGCCTTGAATTTGCCATCCTCCTGCCTAAGCTAAGCCTCCCAAGGAGCTTGGATTATAGGCATGTACCACCATACCTAGCCAACGTGTCAATTTCTTAGCTTAGAAATTTCTTATGATTATTACGAAGTTTAAGACCTTGTAATATTTTACAATGATAATAATAATAATAATAAATACTGTTAGAAGTGTATCTTTGAGGTAAATTCTAAGAAGTGAGGTTAGTGCCTGTGTAGGTTTGTGGGATATTAGCAGTTCTGTTTTGCTTTCACATCAGCAATGGATTAAAGTCCCTATTTCTCTTCAGCCTTACCACACAATATTGTCATGCCGTTTTAGTTTGTGCAGGGTTCATAGGTGAGAACCATCAAGTCCTGACCTTATGTTTTAAAATTAAGCGTTGAACTCACTTTTGGAGGATTGTTTTGTCAGTGCTTTTTTTGTTCCCCTTTGTAATCCTCTTTCATGCTCTTTGAGTAGTTGGGGTTACAGAGTGAGACAGGCAGAGAGAACTCTATTGGAATTTGGTTTCTTTCTCTGGTTACTGGTAACTTAAAGACTCTAATATCTGTTGTCTTATTTTAGTAAGCATTTAAGCCATTTGTGATTCATGTTGACTTTGTGTTGTTTGAGAGGAGAAATGTGACAAGATGTGAAATCAGTTAATTGTTATTATTCTCCAGTCCCAGAAGTTCTAATTGCAGACTTTTATGAACTCAAGTGTCTTATTTATAACGACATTCTGAGTCCCATTTGGGGGATATTGCAGCATCTTTTATTTTTTGGTTGCTTTCACATGAGTTCATTGGTAGAAAGAAGTGCATGTTTAGTTCAGCAGTCGATGTAATTTCTTCTTCCTTTCAAAGCAGAATATTTCCCTGTATAAGATATAATTCCTAGGGCTGGGGTTGTGGCTCAGTGGCAGAGCGCTTGCCTTACACATGTGAGGCACTGGGTTCTATCCTCAGCACCACATAAAAATAAATAAACAAAATAAAGATATGTGTTCATGTATAACTAAAAAAATATTTTTTAAAAAGATGTAATTCCCTCACTGTTCACAATTTTATGCTCCTTTACTTTTGTCAAAAAATGATAGACATTGAAAAAGATGAGAATAAACATTGAATGATTTGGCTGCTTCTCTAGTCATGTACTTAACTTTCCCTTTTCCTTATACTTCTGCATTGAAGCTCAGTTGCTTCTGCAGTTGTAGCTATTTACTTTCTATTATGTTAAAGGACTAAGGGAACTCAGTAGAAGAATTTGACCAGAGTTTTTGAATTACTTTAGGCTCCCTTATTGCTTTTCCAGTTTTTGTCATGGTTGGTTGATCATTTCTGTTGTAGAAATGCTTGTAAATATTCTGAAGGCCACATACAACATTTTCTGCCTTCCAGCCGTTTTAGGAAGGGAATGTTGTGGGGAAGGAGAGGTCCTCATCCTATATGAATGAATGATATAGTCTGATCCAACATCAACATTCTTCTATTCTTTTTCAGGTACTTGCATAGTAGTGAAAAACTTTGTTACTTTTTAAACTCTTACCTAAACAGGTACCTATAGACATCCATATTGAAATAATATTAAATATTTAATATTTATTTGAGTCATCACATCTTATCATTGATGATCCTGTTTATTTTAAAACAGAGATAAACACAAGGTGCAGTGGCACATGCCAGGAATCCCAGTAGCTTGGGAGGCGGAGGCAGGAGGATTGCGAGTTCAAAGCCAGCCTCAGCAACTTAGTGAGGCCCTAAGCAACTTAGCAAGACCCTGTCTCTAAATAAAATATATTTTAACAAGGGGCTGGGGATGTGTCTTAGTGGTTGAGGGCCTCTGGGTGCAATATCTGGTATTAACTTACCCTTTCCCCCTCAAAAATAAAGCCAGGAATGAAATAATTTACTACTACATCATGTAAAAATTACCAAACTTTTTTACGAATTGATGAAGCATTTATTAATTCTCATGTAATTGCTACATCATGGATTTTTCTAATTGTATTAACAATTCCAGTATTTATTATTTGATATTTTACCCAAATATTCTCTCTTGTGGGTTCACTAGTCATGTTCTTTTGTATTTTGAACTTAAAATGTCAAAGATATTTTTTAAATGAACCATTTATAATACTGTTGTAAACATACTTGTGTTAAAAATAATTAAACATATTTATGGTTTTTTTTTTTAATGTAGATAAAGACAATGTATTTTGGGAACATTTTCTTTTTTCCTTTTCTTTCTTTCTTTCAATAAAAAGGAAAAAGGCTTATTGCTTTTCCAGCAAAGGAGAAACACAAGGGACTCCTGTCTCAGAAGCTGTTCCTGCTCTTTAGCAGGAACAGGGGCTTTTAATGAAGTGATTCAAAGGCTATATTCCATGTGTTCTCTGTTGGAGTTATAATTCACTTGTTAATTTGGTAGATAGTCATTTCTGCTATCTTCTGGTACTATTGGTGAACATTTCTTGCATGGGAAAGTATCTCAAAAAATAATTTTGTATTTGGTCCAAATTTCATATGTATTTCATCTATTAAGACAAACAGTTGATGAAGAATAAGTTCTCATAGTGGTATTTTTAAATCAATGCCTCTTTAACTTTACAAAAAGTCTAGTTCATTCATCCAACAATGTTATTAATATGATTTATTTAATTTTTTAGAAAGGACAACTGGGAAGGCCAATTTTGGATGTGCCATACTGGAATGCAAAGCCAGCTCCCATGCCTAACATTGGATCAAAATATGGAAGAAAAGCCACTTGGATAGGGGCCAGTGGGGACCAGACTTTTTTACGAATTGATGAAGCACTTATTAATTCTCATGTACTTGCTACATCAGAAATTTTTGCCAGTAAACACATAATAGGTAATACCAACAACATATAAATGTCCTCCCCCAAACCCTTGTGTGGGTTAATATAATGTTTTGTTGTTCCCTATCAATCATAATGAAATACAGTCTTAGAACTTTTTGTATTTTTCTTTCTTTCTGTTTAAAGAAATTTAAGTAAAACCTCTAAGTGGCTCTGTTTATATGTGTCTCTATGCTGGAATAATTGGGAGAATTACAATTCCGAATATTCATAAGTTAGGCAGTTGTATAAATATATGGTAAATTGTAAAGTGAGAAACTTTCTGCATGGTTTCTTGTTAGTAAATAATAGGTATTAATTTTATGGGTGGTTGTAATGATCAAATTTTGAAGTTTCATTAAAACCAAGATATCACTTCATACTTGTCCATGATACCATGAATAATTACATAATAGAATGGTATAGCATAGAAATTAGGAGCATGTGTTGTGGATGTATATAGCTGAAAGTTGTAATTCTAATTCTGCCACATAAAGATTTACTACTTAAAGTTATGTATGGTTCAACTTTTCACCTGTAAATTGGTGATAATCTACTTACTTGGTGGGTTTGGGAGAATACAAAAAGGTAATGCATATTAAAATTACATATATATTTTTTCCCCTAAGGCCTAGTACCTGCTTCTATATCAGAACCTCCTCCATTTAAATGTCTTTTAATAAATAAAGTAGATGGGAGCTGTAAAACTTTTAATGACTCTGAGCAAGAGGATCTTCAAGGATTTGGTGTGTGTCTTGATCCTGTGTATGATGTAATTTGGAGGTAAGCATATAATAAACAAATTTTAATTAAATTATACTTTTTTCATAGCATAAAATTCATTTGTAGGCAGATTTGTCACACATGAGAACACTCCTGTTTAGTAATTAGAGTTTTATCATGCTAATATACTTATTAATTATATATACTTATTAATTAAGCACTTATTGATTCTCATGTACTTGCTACATCAGAAATTTTTGCCAGTAAACACATAATAGGTAATACCAACAACATACAAATGTCCTCCCCCAAACCCTTGTGTGGATTAATATAGTAAATGGTTTGTTGTTCCCTATCATAATGAAATACAATCTTAGAACTTTTTGTATTTTTCTTTCTGTTTAAAGAAATTTAAATAAAACTTCTAAGTGGCTGTGTTTTTATGTACTTCATAGTACAATGTAATGGTTAAGAGCACATGTTTTGAGCCTTGCTACCTAGTTTTATCCCAGCTTCATAGTCTTCTCTGTCACCTTACTTTGTGTGCCTCATTTTTCTCATTTATAAAAATAGGTATTATAGTATAGAAACTCATAAAACTAGTGTAGAGGTGTGATGCTGCATCATGTACAACCAGAGAAATGAAAAGTTGCGCTGTAATCGTGTATAATGAATCAAAATGTATTCTGTCATATATACCCAATTTTAATTAATTAATAAAAAAAGAAAATGGAAACTGATTTTTAAAGCAAAGGCTTCTTCTTTTGTGAGTGATATAAATGTAAAGTTTGTTAACAGTGATGATATTGTAAAAGTATATGTAAGAACAAAATCCACCATAGGTATTAAACAGGGATCAGGTACAGGGCTTTGGAGAAATCACAAAATTCAGGAGCTTATCGTTTGATTTCTAAGTCCAGAATACTGATTGTGTAAATGTTGATTAAAGTTATAGAAAACTGATAACAAGCCGTAGTCTCAATTTATAATGAATAAATTATAGTTAACAATATTACTGGAAAAAAGGTAGTATAGAAATATTTGCTGCTATGTTATAATTATTAGTTTTACTTTTAAGAGTTCTATTGTTAATAATTTTTAGTCTGTCTGCAATGCTGTCTTATTACATAGAATTCATTCTAGTTTCCATAAACATGTAACTATTAACATCTATATAGAAGAAATTATGCCAAAAACAATACAAAATAAAAAATAATTAAGCCTGCCCTTTAACAGTGTACATAATAAAATACCCGTTTTGGCAGAGGAATCTATAGGATTATATAAACTTGGTAAAATATTAAAATGTAGCAAAAAAGTTACATAAGAGTATTAAGAAAGAAATTATATTGTACTTGTTTGAAATATGATTTATGTACATAATGAATAAAGAGTTTTTATTCTCTCTTTTTTAATTTAATTGATTTTTAAAAATACATGATAGTGGAATGCATTACAATTCTTATTACACATATAGAGCACAGTTTTTCATATCTTTGTATATGAAGTATGTTCATGCCAATTCATGTCTTTATACATGTACTTTGTGTTTTTTTGCAGTACAATTCTTATTACACATATATACCACAATTTTTCATATCTCTGTATATAAAGTAGGTTGACACCCAATTCATGTCTTCATACATGTACTTTGGATAATGATGTCCATCACATTCCAGTTCTTATTCTCAGTGTTTCTAGCTTTGCATACTGGTGGGACAGAGATGTACCCTACCATTACCAGAGTGGCTTATCACTCTAAGCACTTTTTTCTTTTCTCTTACTGTATTTATTTGGCTGGTTGTAGTAGCCAGTAATTCCAATAAGTTGCAAGTTTGAAGTAGCATATGTGAGAAGAGAGAGACTTTTTCCTTCTTCTTCCAGCAGCTCAGTCCTGCTTGCATTTTCATCAGCTCCCATTTCTGAAGAGGTCATAGTTTCTTTTGGAAGGAATTGTAGTGCTTCCCAGCTTGTTGATTTGCTTACTGTCTGGGCATTTTGTGACAAGATATGGAAATAAGAATTGAATTCTTTTAAGTATCTGTGGCAGCATTGTGCAAGGTAGATTAAACAAGGAGAGACTTCAAGTGAGTAGTCTTTTGTGGTCATTCTTAGGAAGAGAATGAAATACTGAGAACCAAAATTAATTAAAGTGGTACAGTCAGATAGAATGGAGAGGATAAGAAAGAGTTAAGTGTTAAGATAGAATTCTTTATAGTTACTTACTGAATAGAAATCAATGTAGAGAGATTTAGTTACCAAGGAATAGACTCTGATTTGGACTTAAATGTAAGTTGATTTGCTTGCTTCCTTCCTTCCTTAAATGATTTATTTGTAAATAAATTCATATTAGCATGACAAAAAAATTGACAACATGAAATTTATTTCTGGATACATTCCTTAAGTTAGAGATAAAAGTATAAATGCTGGGAGTTCAGATAAACACTTGAACTAGATCCCTTTCCCTGGGTTCTTAACAGAACTCTGAAATATAATATCCATCTAGTTAAACCTTATCTTTTTCATATATGCTAGCAGAATGAATAGGACAGATGATCTTAAGTGCTTGCCACCTTCTACATCATTTTCTTCATTGTTGCAAAACAGATTAAAAGATGAAGGGCAATCTCCTGTGTTTCTCAGTAAAAAAGATGGGAGATATTTTCCCCTCCAGTCAAGATTACAGTTTCTTTCATTATCCTGACTTCAAGCCACTTTGTGTATTTCAGTAGGGCCCTTTTATTTTACAGCTATCACAGGTATTGCAGATCCAGTATTAGCTTACTTTAACCTTTCTTCTCGTCTCCACCTGCTTCCTTTTGTATGGTTTCTATTATTTGATGCCATTTCAATTGCATGTACTTCGCTTCCTCCTTAAGAATATAACAATTCAAAAAGTTGTATTTTTTTCTCAGCAATAATTTTGCCCTTTGTCCTAGTCAGTAAAAAACAATGTCATTATTAAAACCATTAAAATTCTATACTCAGTACATAGCAAATATACCTGTTTTCCCATCAGTGAACATTTTAGATTGTTTTCTAGAAAAGTTTTGGTTTTACCTACAATGTGCACACATATCCACTCAGTTTTTTTTTTTTAATATGTGAGAGTATTTCTATGAGATAGCTTTCAGGAATCAGAATTGTTAAGAGATAAGCTCATAGAATGTGGAGGTAGACTGCTAAACCGACCTTCAGCAGTGTCACTTTGTAATAGAATTCATATGTCCCTATATTGTCAGCATCAATAATTAGTTATCATTTTCATCTTTTGCTATTTTAGTTTTTTTGTTTAATAAATGTATATTAAGTTTCTACTATATGGTAAGTAAAGAATGATATGAAATATAGAAGATAGTAAATGTCCTGCTCTTATGGAACTTATTTTCTTAGTGAAGACAGAAACTATGTGAAGGCTAATAAATAATATACTTTGTAGATACTGCCCAGGAAAAAGAGGATGCTGTGAGAATACAACACTCTCCTCTCTTCCATACAATGGAGAAAATATAAGTTCAGACCTTTAAGTATGAGAAATAGGCATTGAGAGTCAGAAGTTTTGTAGGCAGGGAGAGATTAGTAGGCCTAAATGCTTTTATGTAAACAAGATTGGCAGTATTTTAAGAATTTGAAGAGAGCCATTATAGCTAAAGTATATTGAATGGCATGAAATAAAATCAGAAACCAGGTGTGGTAGCATAGGTCTGTAATCTCAGCTATTTGGGAGGCTAAGGCATTAGGATGGAAAGTTCTAGGTTCAACCTCAGTAACTTAGCTAGACCCTGTCTCAAAATGAAAAAGGGCTGTGGATATATCTAGGTGATAGAGCACTCCTGGGTTTAGTCCCCAGTAGAGTAAAATAAATACATAAATAGCAAAAAGATTGGTAGAGTAAGGATTTGTAGAACTTTGTAAGCTAGATTAAGGAATTAGCATTTTCTTCAAAATAGGAAAGAAGCCTTTCTAGGAATGTGAGTTTAGAAGTGATATTGAGATTATACTTAGTGTGGAAAAGTATTGGAAAAAAGTAAGGTAGTAGCTATTGCAGTAGTGCAAGGGGGAAAGATGATGGTTAACTAGCTTGAACTAGATTAATTAGCTTGAAGTAGAGTGGGTAGTAGGAAAATGAAAAGTAATTGTAATTTTGTCTTATGAATGCTTCACATATTTTCTTTTACCTTCTCATCTTTAAACTTCTTAATGGGTTTTTTTTGTACAAAGAATTATCTTTACATATGTGCATAAATTTTTAAGTATATAGATGTATTTTTGTGAAGCATTGTGATCTACTTCTCTGATCATTTTATGTTGTGATATAAATTGCTTTAAATATTTAGCTTTGTTAAGAAAAATAATGAGTTTATTTTTTACTATTTAAGCCAACCATTATTTATTTGTATCTTTAATTATATTTTAGAAAATTTTCAAAGAAAACTACATGTTTAGGTGCTGTGATATGTTTTCTTGAAAGGTTTCGTCCGAATACCAGAGAATTGTGGTGTTATAATGCAGTGGTTGCTGATGCCAGACTTCCCTCTGGAACGGATATGCAGTCCAGATGTAGTATCCTAAGCCCTGAACTTGCCCTACCAACAGGATCGAGGGCTCTTACTACTCGGTCTCATGCAGCTTTGCACATTCTAGGTAGGGTTATTATTTGATGTGTAGCTAATTTTCATTAATGTGTGCTGTTCTGAGGATTGGGGCTTCTTTCAGAGTATTTAAATTTGTATATCATTCTTTGATAGTTTGTTAAATGTAACAATATATTAGGTACAAATTAATTTAAATCCTCTAAGAAGCTTATCCTGTGCAAAGCAATGCATAAGACCTGTACTAACTTTCTTTTTTTAAAAATATATTTCTTAGTTGTTGATGGGTACAATACCTTTATTTTACTTATTTGTTTTTATGTGGTGCAGAGGATCAAACTCAGTGCCTCATATGTGCTAGGCAAGCACTCTAACACTGAGCTACAAACCCATCCCTGTACCAACCTTATTATGAAAGTTTCATGTATGTGCATAAGCAGTCCTGAACATAATTTTTCATAGTAGGTAAATCCTAAAAAGTAGTATTTTAGTTTAACTTGAGTGCAAAACTTTTAGAGAGATAAAATACTCAAATGTAAATTATAATATTTAACTTATTTTTAAATAACAGTCTACAAAAATGTTATAGTGTATAGTTCTGTCTCTTACATAACCCAGTTTTCCACAGAATATCAACTTGACATCTGTTTAATAACTTTGAGATATAGTACTTTTGCAATATATGTGTGGTGTTGCTAAAAATGTATGTCAATCCGTATACTTACATGTTTTGTTGCTTTTTAAAAATGATCCTTAAAAAGAACTCATTTATGTTGACCTAGCTTTTGCAATTTTGAAATCATAATTCTTTGTTTCTTTTTTCTCAGATTTCATTGGGAATCATTGTAAACATTTAAAACTAGCATCAGTTAACATTATTTCAGGCTAATGTGTTTTCCTCAAATAGTACTTTAGGAATCAAAGTAATTCAGAGAGCTTCATAAAAGAAAGAACCTTGGTGAAGATTTAAAGTTTAAGTGATTCCAACTTTTCAGAGCTTCAGTTTTGTACAAAATTTTGTCATCAAGCCTATGTTTAAATATGATAATTATTCACACAAAGGAGACTTTTTATTTGTTCTAAATATTCTATGAAGCAGTGTTTAAGGCTTAGAATAAATTTATTGAAATTTAAACATTTAGAGTTTACTTATTTATTTTAATGTAGCCCCTATAGTATTTAATATCATCAATGTTATAGGAAATTTTAATTTCATGAAGTTGAATTTTATTTGTTTGTTGTTTTAGGTTGTCTTGATACCTTGGCTACTATGCAGGACTTAAAAATGGGCATCGCAAATACAGAGGAGGAAACTCAGGCAGTCATGAAGGTTTATTCCAAAGAAGATTATAGTGTAGTAAACAGGTTTGAAAGTATGTATACTTAGATTTAGAAAATATTACCTTGTAAGTGAAATACATATGGATGTTCTAAAATACAAGATTTCTGTCTTTTAGGTCATGGAGGTGGCTGGGGTTACTCTGCCCATTCAGTAGAAGCTATACGTTTTAGTGCCGACACTGATATTTTACTTGGTGGTCTTGGTCTGTTTGGAGGTAGAGGAGAATATACTGCTAAAATTAAGGTAAAGTTCATAGATACCAAGCCCTGTTTTGTTTGAAGATGTCGATTTGACTTAGTTTATTATTCAATGCTTCCTCTTATTTTTCTTTTTTCCTTGGTTTGTTTTTGTTAGTGTCTCTTTTTATAAAAAGGTAGAGGAAACATTGCTAAAATCTAAAGCAATTATCCTAACTTGGTTTATTTGTTGTTTTTATTAATGCCTCTTTTTAGAAAGAGATAGAGGAACTTTGCTAACCTCAGTAACTCATTAAAAAATAAAAACTCAGAAAGAAGGAAGGAAAGAAAAGGAAAATGATTTTTTCATACTTTAAGACTCAAAAAGAGACTGGCAGTCAGTCTCAGCCCTTTGTACCAGTGTAGCAGACTTGTTTATGTGGCTGCCTAGAACTTCTTAGTGGTCTAGGAATAACAGCACCTTTTCTATGTGGCTGCCTTTTATAGCCACAATTACTTTGATGTAACAAAAAAGTCTTTAGCATTTTTAGTGCCAAAAATGTGTAAAAGACATGATCATCCCAGGGGTAGGGATCAGGGATAAAATAAGAGATAGAACAGAATGGATGAATTCTATCTGTTAAGTGAACTAAAAATAATTTAGAATTATTAGTTTATCACACCTTTTCATCTCCAAAAGGGCTTACAATTATCCTAAGTAAAATATGTCTATTCTTTGAATAATTCACCACTAGCTTGAACATTCTGCTTCTCAAATTATCTGATTTTGATTTTAAAATAAAATAAAACCTTAATAGTTTGCACCTTGATTTTACTTCACAAAAAAATATTAGATCTTTTCTGTTCAGGAGGTGTTTTCTTAGTTTTCTCAATATTATCTAAAAATTATATTAATGTTCTTTGAGGATACTTTCCTTAGAGGCCATCCAGAACTGATAAACTTTTAAAGATGTTTGCTTATTTCTGTTTACAATTATAATACATATGCTAAAAATGCAGATAATATAAGAATGGACTAAGTAAATATTAAAAATACCCTATACTTGCAAGAATTATAGAAATAGAATAATGGTTAAGGGTACCTGTAATACAAACATTGACACTAATAAAACCAGTAGTTTAGTGTTTGGATCATTTCAGTGCAGCTCTGTCACAATGGTTATTTTAGGATGGTTTGATTCATTATCAAGATAGAGAAGCAAACTGAGTGAGTTATATAGTTCTGTTTGACAATATGCAATAAGATCATCAAAAGGATATAAATCTTTTTCCTTTTCCTGGCCATGGGAGATTTTGTTTGTTTTTCTAGTACTGAACACCATAGTGGACTTTATATCTTCAGTAGTGACCTTGTATACAAGTTGTTTTCGATTGGTCCTACTTTCTTTTTACAACTCAAATTCTGTCTCACTGCTCTCTTCTTTAGAAGTAATCTTGCCTTTGTAGTATTCAACAAGTGGACTGTGACCTTCTATTAGAATTTAGGCCCCTCACCTTTTAAATTTACCGCCCTTTATGTCTCTGAGGCATGCATTTTCTTTCTTTTCGTTTTTTTCTTTTCATTTTTATTGGTTGTTAAAAACATTACAAAGCTCTTGACATATCATATTTCATACATTAGATTCAAGTGGGTTATGAACTCCCATTTTTACCCCAAATACAGATTGCAGAATCACATCAGTTACACATCCACATTTTTACATAATGTCCTATTAGTAACTGTTGTATTCTGCTACCTTTCCTATCCTCTACTATCCTCCCTCCCCTCCCCTTCCATCTTCTCTCTCTACCCCATCTACTGTAATTCATTTCTCTCCTTGTTTATTTTCCCATTCCCCTCACAACCTCTTATATGTAATTTGGTATAACAATGAGGGTCTCCCTCCATTTCTATGCAATTTCCCTTTTCTCTCCCTTTCTCTCCCACCTCATGTCTCTGTTTAATGTTAATCTTTTCTTCCTGCTCTTCCTCCCTGCTTTGTTCTTAGGTGCTCTCATTATATCAAAGAAGACATTTGGTATTTGTTTTTTAGAGATTGGCTAGCTTCACTAAGCATAATCTGCTCTAGTGCCATCCATTTCCCTGCAAATTCCATGATTTTGTCATTTTTAGTGCTGCGTAATACTCCACAGTGTATAAATGCCACATTTTTTTTATCCATTCATCTGTTGAAGGGCATCTGGGTTGGTTCCACAGTCTAGCAATTGTGAATTGTGCTGCTATGAACATCGATGTCGCAGTATCCTTGTAGTATGCTCTTTTAAGGTCTTCGGGGAATAGTACGAGAAGGGCGATAGCTGGGTCAAATGGTGGTTCCATTCCCAGCTTTCCCAGGAATCTCCATACTGCTTTCCAAATTGGCCGCACCAGTTTGCAGTCCCACTAGCAATGTACAAGAGTACTTTTCCCCACATCCTCACCAGCACTTGTTGTTGTTTGACTTCATAATGGCTGCCAATCTTACTGGAGTGAGATGGTATCTTAGGGTGGTTTAGATTTGCATTTCTCTGACTGCTAGAAATGGTGAGCATTTTTTCATGTACTTGTTGATTGATTGTATGTCCTCCTCTGAGAAGTGTCTGTTCAGGTCCTTGGCCCATTTGTTGATTGGGTTATTTGTTATCTTATTGTCTAATTTTTTGAGTTCTTTGTATACTCTGGATATTAGGGCTCTATCTGAAGTGTGAGGAGTAAAAATTTGTTCCCATGATGTAGGTTCCCTGTTTACCTCTCTTATTGTTTCTCTTGCTGAGAAAAAACTTTTCAGTTTAAGTAGGTCCCATTTATTTATTCTTGTTATTAACTCTTGTGCTATGGGTGTCCTATTAAGGAATTTGGAGCCCGACCCCACAATTTGTAGATCGGAGCCAACTTTTTCTTCTATCAGATGCAGAATCTCTGATTTGATATCTAGCTCCTTGATCCACTTTGAGTTAACTTTTGTGGATGGCGAGAGGAGGGGATTCAGTTTCATTTTGTTGCATATGGATTTCCAGTTTTCCCAACGCCATTTGTTGAAGATGCTATCCTTCCTCCATTGCATGCTTTTAGCTCCTTTATCAAATATAAGATAGTTGTAGCTTTGTGGATTAGTCTCTGTGTCCTCTATTCTGTACCATTGGTCCACCCACCTGCTTTGGTACCAGTACCATGCTGTTTTTGTTACTATTGCTCTGTAGTATAGTTTGAGGTCTGGTATCGATATACCGCCTGATTCGCATTTCCTGCTTAGAATTGCTTTTGCTATTCTGGGTCTTTTATTTTTCCATATGAATTTCATGATTGCTTTATCTATTTCTACAAGAAATGCCTTTGGGATTTTGATTGGCATCACATTAAACGTATAGAGAACTTTTGGTAATATCGCCATTTTGATGATATTAGTTCTGCCTATCCATGAACAGGGTATATTTTTCCATCTTCTAAGATCTTCTTCTACTTCTCTTTTTAGGGTTCTGTAGTTTTCATTGTATAAATCTTTCACCTCTTTTGTTAGGTTGATTCCCAAGTATTTTATTTTTTTTGAGGATATTGTGAATGGAGTGTTTTTCCTCATTTCCGATTCAGAAGTTTTGTTGCTGATATACAGAAATGCCTTTGATTTATGCGTGTTGATTTTATATCCTGCCACTTTGCTGAATTCATTTATTAACTCTAGCAGCTTCTTTGTAGACCCTTTTGGATCTGTTAAGTATATTATCATGTCATCCGCAAATAGTGATTATTTAAGTTCTTCTTTTCCTATTTTTATGGCTTTCATTTCTTTCGTCTGTCTAATTGCTCTGGCCAGTGTTTTGAGAACTATATGGAATAGAAGTGGTGAGAGAGGGCATCCCTGTCTTGTTCCAGATTTTAGAGGGAATGCCTTCAACTTTTCTCCATTCAGAATGATGTTAGCCTGAGGCTTAGCATAGATAGCTTTTACAATGTCGAGGAAACTTCCTGTTATCCCTAGTTCTTCTAATGTTTTGAACATAAAGGGATGCTGTACTTTGTTGAATGCTTTTTCTGCGTCTATCGAGATGATCATATGGTTCTTATCTTTAAGTCTATTGATGTGGTGAATAACATTTATTGATTTCTGTATATTGAACCAGCCTTGCATCCCAGGGATGAATCCTACTTGATCATGGTGCACAATTTTTTTGATATGTTTTTGAATCCGATTCGCCATAATTTTATTGAGGATTTTTGCATCTAGGTTCATCAGAGATATTGGTCTGTAGTTTTTTTTCTTTGAGGTGTCTTTGTCTGGTTTCGGAATCAGGGTGATGTTGGCCTCATAGAATGGATTTGGAAGAGCTCCCTCTTTTTCTATTTCCTGAAATAACTTGAAAAGTATTGATATTAATTCTTCTTTAAAGGTTTTGTAAAACTCTGCTGTATACCCATCCGGTCCTGGGCTTTTCTTGGTTGGTAGTCTTTTGATTGCTTCTTCAATTTCATCCATTGATATTGGTCTGTTCAAATTGTGTGTATCCTCCTGACTCAGTCTGGGCAAGTCATATGACTTAAGAAATTTATTGATGTCTTCACTATCTTCTATTTTATTGGAATATAGGTTTTCAAAATAATTTCTAATTGTCTTCTGTATTTCTGTAGCATCTGTTGTGATATTGCCCTTTTCATCCCGTATGTTAGTAATTTGAGTTCTCTCTCTTCTTCTCTTCGTTAGCATGGCTAAGGGTCTGTCGATCTTATTTATTTTTTCGAAGAACCAACTTTTAGTTTTGTTAATTTTTTCAATAGTTTCTTTTGTTTCAATTTCATTGATTTCCGCTCTGATTTTAATTATTTTTTGCCTTCTGCTACATTTGCTGTTGTTTTGTTCTTCCTTTTCTAGGGCTTTGAGATGAAGTGTGAGCTCATTTATTTGTTGGTTTTTCCTTTTTTTGAGGAATGACCTCCAGGCAATGAATTTCCCTCTTAAAACTGCTTTCATTGTGTCCCATAGATTCCTATATGTTGTGTATGTATTTTCATTTATCTCTAAGAATTTTTTGATTTCTTCCTTTATGTCTTTTGTAACCCATTCAGTAACATATTGTTCATTTTCCATGTGATATAGGATTTTTCCTTCCTTCTTTTATCATTGATTTCCAGTTTCATTCCATTATGATCAGATAAAATGCATGGTATTATCTCCACCCCTTTATATTTACTGAAAGTTGCCCTATGGCATAATATATGGTCTATTTTTGAGAAGGATTCATGTGCTGCTGAGAAAAAAGTATATCCACTTGATGATGGTTGATATATTCTATATATGTCAGTTAAGTCTAGGTTATTGATTGTGATATTGAGTTCTATAGTTTCTTTTTCAACTTTTGTTTGGAGGATCTGTCCAATGGTGAGAGAGGTGTGTTGAAGTCACCCATAATTATTGTGTTGTGGTCTATTTGATTCTTGAACTTGAGGAGAATTTGTTTTATGAACATTGCAGCACCATTATTTGGTGCATAAATATTGATAATTATTATGTCTTGTTGGTGAATGGTTCCTTTTAACAGTATATAATGTCCTTCCTTATCCCTTAACTTAGTCTTGAAGTCGATTTTATTCGATATGAGGATGGCCACCCCTGCTTGCTTACGAGGACCGTGTGCGTGGTATATTTTTTCCCAACCTTTAACCTTCACCTGTGTATGTCTTTTTCAATCAGATGTGTCTCCTGGAGGCAACATATTGTTGGATTTGTTTTTTTAATCCATGTTACCAGCCTATGTCGCTTTATTGGAGAGTTTAAGCCATTAACATTTAGAGTTACTATTGATATATGGTTTGTACTGCCAGCCATGTTTGATTATTTATTTATTTTTTTTAATTTAGTTTGTTTCTCCATGATTAGCTTTCCCCCCCGCCCTCTGTCATTACCGAGGCACTTCCCACTGATGGTTTTGTTTGTTGTTTTTCATTTCTTCCTCGTGTAGTGTTTTGCTCAAGATGCTTTGCAATGCTGGTTTTCTGGCTGGAAATTCTTTAACTTTTGTTTATCATGAAAGATTTTTATTTTGTTGTCGTACCTGAAGCTTAATTTTGCTGGATACAGAATTCTTGATTGGCATCCATTTTCTTTCAGTGTGTGAAATACGTTGTTCCAGGATCTTTCTGCTTTCAGCGTCTGTGATGAAAAATTTGTTGTTAACCTTATTGGTTTACCCCTCCTTTCTCTTGTAGCTTTTAATATTTTCTCTTTGTTCTGTATATTGGCTATCTTCATAACAATGTGTCTTGGCGTTGGTCTACTGTGATTTTGTGTGCTCGGTGTCCTGTATGCATCTACAATTTGTATATCCGTTTCCTTTTTGATTTCAAGAAAGTTTTCTGTAATTATTTCATTCAGCAGGTTACTCATTCCCTTGGTTTGAATATCTGTACCTTCCTCTATCCCGATGACTCGTAAGTTTGGTTTTTTTATGTTATCCCATATCTCTTGGATGTTTTTCTCGTGATTTTTTACCAGCCTTTCTGAGTTGGATAGACTCTTTTCAAGATGATATATTTTGTCTTCATTTTCTGACATTCTGGCTTCTACTTGGTCTGCTCTGTTAGTGATACTCTCAATTGAGTTTTTAATTTGGTTTATCGTTTCCTTCATTTCTAGAATTATTGTTTGATTTTTTTTATAATCTCTATCTCCTGATAAAGATGCTTAACTTCTTCTTTTATCCATTTATGTAATTCATTTTCAATGTGTTCTTTCACTGTTTGGATTTGCTGTCTCGTATCCTCTTTAAGGTTCCATTTCATCTGTCTAAGGTGTTCCTTGAGTTCTTTATTTGACCATTTTTTCTGATGACTCTAGGTCCTCCTGAATATTTAGGCTGTCCTTCATTGTTTGTATTCCTTTTTTCCTTGCTTTTTTCTGCTGCTCATATTATTTCTTGTTCTGTTTGACTGCTGAATTACTGTTTCGTCTTGTAAATTTATTTGATGCTTGGGAGGAAAGATATTAGAAGGGAAGGGAAGAAGTCACTAAAGAGAATGAGAGTAGGCAGGTAGAATTCAAGGAAGGGAGAATAAGAAAATTGAAAAGAAATGAAAAGACAAAAGAAAAAAAATAGAAAATAAAGAAAAAAATTTTTTTATAAAATAATAATGATAATAAAAAATGAAAATTAAAATTAAATAATAATAATAATAATAAAATCAAAAAAATTTTAAAAATTAAAAACATTACAAAAAGTTAAAGAACAACAACAAAAAATGGAAATTAAAGAAAAAAAAACCCAAATTAAAAAAAAATAATAATAATAATAAATGCAGTCATAGAGTTCGATTAACTTCTCTTCCAGTAGGTGGAGCTGTGCCCACTGGTCCAAGCTTCTTCTCTCAATAAGTGGGAACCAATCATTGTGCAGCAGCTCTTTCTCACAGACTGGGCAGGTCTCCAATCCTGAGTGCCTAGGGCCTTCTCTTGTGTTTCCTCATGCCAGGCCCCGCTCACCTGTGACACTCACCACAATACTGGCTGCACGCCAGGTCTGCTGCTCCTGGGAGCCCTGTTTTCATGAACGCCTGGCCTCACTCTCCCTGTTTGCCTCTCCCAGACCCTAAGTTTGAAGAGCTTGGGGCTGAGAACCCCCAGCAAATTTGCTTGCCCTCCGGTAGCCATGCCCAGGTAGCTGGTGCAAGAGACCTCAGTTGTCAGCACTGGTGGGAGCGGTAGCTGGGAGTTCTGTGCCGCGAGTCCCTCGCCTCTCCTGATTCCCTTGGTCTGGCTATCGCACTCACGGGAGAGCTGGAAGGGGCCCTTAAGGTTTCCCCTGTTTTGTGGAGAGGGATGACTAGGGGATTACACACCTGTCGCTGCTGGTTTCAATGAAGTTATCTCCTCCGCTCGTGACGTCAGTTCTCTGCCATGGTGGTATCCCATACAAATGGTGACCGTCGTTCCCTTTGCCGGGTGACCAATGCAACGGGTGGGTCCTGACTGTCTCTCCCAAGCCCCGTTTCCATCCTGTGGCCACTGCCTATGAAGGCTTGGTTGGCTTTTACCTCTGTAAGTTCAGAAGGGCCGACCAGTTCTTTCAGCGGGATATTTAGTGCTGAGTCAGGAGAAGCAGGCGAACTGGAGCTTGAATGCAGCGGATCCGGGCTCAGTGTGTGTTCTGAGAGGCCCAAACTGTTCGCCCCAGATCCACGTCAGCTCAGTATTGCCTAGTGATCCTTAGCAAACAGCATTTAGACAGTTTACCACTCCCTATGCCTGCGCAGCTGAAGAGGTCAGATACTTGATCTCTCCGCGCCCACCGCCATGTTGGATCTCTGCATTTTCTTTCTAATCCTTCTTTATTTTGTTTTGCTTTCATCTTCTTACTGTTTCTTCTGTCCCTCTGTAGATTCATTCTCTTCTATGTGATTCATAGATATCAAACTGACATCTTCAATGTGATTCAGCCCAAAGCCTTTTGGCTTCATTCTATGTTTTCTCTTAAGCACTCTTCTAAACTCAAGGTTTCAGTAGCCATCAGCATTCCATGATGCCCATATTTATATCTCCAGCTTAGACTTCTTTGTTGACCTGTTTTCTTGTCAGATATCAGTCATTATATATAATCTTTTTTTTTAATAATTTTTTAGTTGTAGATGAACACAGTGACTTTTATTTTATTTTGTTTTATTTGTATGTGGTGCCAGGGATCCAACCCAGTGCCTCACACATGCTAGGCAAACGTTCTGCCATTGAGCCACAACCCCAGACCATATATTGTCTTAACTGAATTCATGCTTTTCCCTCTGGCTCTTTGAGAAATCCCTTTCTAATGAATAGTACCATCCATTAACCTGAAAATGCCATGATTTTATACTCTTTTATTGCTAACTAATATTCCATTGTGTATATATGCCACATTTTTAATCCATTCATCTACTGAGGTAAATGGATGGCATTAGAGAAAATAATGCTAAGTGAAATAAGCCAATCTCAAAAATACAAATGCTGAATTTTTTCCTCTGATATAAGGTGACTGACCCATAATGGGGTAGGAAGGGGGAGCATGGGAGAAATAGAGGAACTCTAGATAGGGTAGAAGGGTGGGAGGGGAAGGGAAGGGGGCAGGGGGTTACAATGATAGTAGAATATGATGGACATCATTATCCAAAGTACATGTATGAAGGCACGAATTGGTGTGAATATACTAAGTATACAATCAAAGATATGAAAAACTGTTCTGTATGTGTAACAAGAATTGTAGTGCATTCTATCATATATTTAAAAAATAAAATCAATTAAATATTTTTTTTAAAAAAAGAATAGTCCCATTCACCATATGCCTGCTACATAAGCCAGAGACCTAGCTATCTTTCTTAATAGGTTCTCTGTCATCTCTTTCTTCCTCCTGAAAAAGTCTTCTCTACTACTCTCCCAGGCCAAATCTATTTTTCTTAGATTAGCAATCTAGCTGATCTCTGTTTATATTCCTTATTTTCTATATTTTTCTTCATTTTCTCTTCTTAGTCTTTCGCAAGCCCATTTCAGTCAGGTTTGTGCACCAACTACTTTAGTGAAATTACTCTGGTTAAGGACAATGATAACTCTTATTGAGATGATGATGATGATGATGATGATGATGATGATGATGATGATGATGATGATATTGTTGATGTTGTACTGGGAATTGAACTACATCCCCGTTCTTTTTTATGATTTATTTTGAGACAGTCTTATTAGGTTCCTGAGGGTCTCACTAACTTTCTGAGGCTGATCTTGAACTTGTGATCTTTCTACTGCAGCCTCTCAAGTTTTGGGATTATAGGTGTGCATCACCACTCCCAGCTCACTGATGCCTCTTAAATTGTTAAAGCCAGCTATCAAGGCTCATTCCTCACCTTCCTCAACAAGTCGGCCAAATATTATCTGATTGAGCTCTTTGAAATACTTCATTCTCTTGCCTCCCAAAGCACCATACTTCATTTTTGTTCTGTCCTACTGCTTACTTTCCTTAGTCTCCTGCTGGCTGCTCTTCTTTTGGACATTTTTTAAATCATCCTGGACAGGCATGGTGGTGCATTCTTATAGTCTCATTTACTCAGGAAGCTGAGGCAAGAAAATGGTTTGAGCCCACAAGCTCCTGGCTAGCCTGAACAATACAGCAAGACCCTGAGTCAAAAAATAATGAATTGGGCTGGGGATGTGGCTCAAGCAGCAGCGCGCTCGCCTGGCATGCCTGCGGTCCGGGTTCAATTCTCAGCACCACATACAAATAAAGATGTTGTGTCTGCCGAAAACTAAAAAATTAATATTAAAAAAAAATTCTCTCTCTCTCTCTCTCTCTCTCTCTCTCTCTCTAGACTGGGGACTGAATTAGAACAAATTATATTCTGTGCTTTTATAATTATGTCAAAATGAATCCTAATGTTAACTAAAAAGAACCAATGATATATAATAAAAAATATGAATGAATGAATGAACAAATAAAAGCAAGAAGAATAGTCATTCCCATACTGATCCAGCCTCACGGCTCTAAATTTTTTTTTGGTAACTTCCATACTTAACAAATTCTCTCTTGATCTCCAAAGTGATTGATAAACACACAGACACACACACACACACACACACACACACAACTGTCTACTGTATGTCTCAACTTAATGCCTGATAAATATTTTGTAGGTAATATGCTCAAAACTATTTTTCTGATATTTCTTATCGTGCTATTCTCACTTTCTTCCCTATCTCAGTTACCTGACTTAGAATGGCATTAACATGATTTTTCCAACTGCTCAGACCAAAAATCCTACAGTCATCCTCACTCAGTTTCTCTGTTCCTTTCACTCCCTACAGTCACTTGAACAGTATATACGTTGGCCTCACTTTCAAAATGAATCCAGAATCTAACCACTTATTAAAAAACTGCCACCAAGTTGTTCCATGCCATAACCATTCTCACCAGAATTATTAAAGTACTTTTCCCATTTTATTCTGCTTCTGTACTTGCACCATTCAATGTATTTTCAGTCCAGCAGAGTGAGTCTCTTAAAATGCACACCAAAGTATGTCACTGCTCTGTTTAGAATAATGTAGTGTCTTCCTGTATTAGAGTAAAAGTCAAAGGCCATATAAGGATCAAAAAGATCTCATCAGAACTAACTGCCATCTCCTGTCTGACCTTATATTTTATTCGCTGCTTCACTGTAGTCTGCTGCTTATTCTTCAGGAAAGCCAAACACAGTCAAGCATCAGGACCTTTGCTGTTGCTATTCCCTCTAACTATTAGCTCTTTTCAACATCAGCATAGTTTACCTCCTTATCACTTTTATATCTCAATTCCCTGTTCAGCCTATTAAAATATAATCCTTTTCCCTTCTACAAACGTATTCTTGGTAGTCTTCATTGCTTGTTTTTATTGTTTACCACTGTATGTTTAGTTCTTGGAACAATGCCTGGTGCATAGTTTATGTTCAAACATACTTGTTGAGGATAAGCAGAAGAGCCAGGTTAGAGGCAAGTCATTCAGAACCCTTATAGGATGCTGCAAAGGTGAGAAACCACTGAAATTTTAGATTTAAGAAAGTATTTGGATTAAATACTTTTTTTTTAAAGAGTACTAAAAATTCTAGTATAGAGCTATTTATATCATTAAATAAAAATAAAAATCTTCACCTTTGTGGAACATGGATTAGAGCCAGGAGAGAATAGAAATGAGAAGACTATTAGTCATTTTGGAAGTAATCCAGCCAATAAAAGGAAATATGGTTAATTTGATAAGATTTTATGCCAGCAATAGAATAGATATAGTGATGGCAGAGAAATATGGAAAAAAGATTCTAGGATTTTTTATTTTGAGTGACTAGTTTGATGAAAGAGCTTTTAATCAGAACAAGTAAGGTTGTTATTAGTACTAGTAAGAGCAAGCTGGCTGGGGGATTCAGTGACTTTTGAGAATCAGATTCAGGCTACAGACAGATTTCCAGGTCATTAGCATAAAATCGAAAAGTTTAGACATCTGGGACTGTACCTGCCCAACAAATTTTAATGCATCTTAATGTTTTGCTGCTTTTCTTGCTTTTGATTCACCAGAGTGAAAGATTTTTGTTTTTTACACTTAATAGTCCATTTTTTTTAAGAACAAACAACAACAAAAAACTTTTTCTTCCTAATTCTCCTTTATTTTCACTTAATCTCAGAACCTCTTCCCGTTTGATATCTCTTCTCTCTATTCTTACCCATATTCTGTAGTTTTTTTGTGTAACTTTTTCATGTGCTATGCCTCTTTGGAGCCCAAGTGCCTCAGACATGCTGTACAAGTGTTCTACCACTGAGCTATGCTGTATCCCCAGCCTGCCATATTACTTTAAAAAAAAAAATTCAGTTGTAAACAGACAAATGCCTTTATTTTATTTATTTGTTTTATCTGGTGCTGAGGATTGAACCCAGTGCCTCACACATGCAAGGCAAACGCTCTACCAACTGAGCTACAACCCCAGCTCTATTACTTTTTGAATTGTTTTTTATGACTTGATTTTTCTTTTTTTAAAGGATCCTGTCACCTGTTATTCTTCTCTCTCTACAGCTAATATTCTTATAGCCTTTTTGCTAGGTATTTTTTGAGTTTTTTTAAGTACTATTTTATTTAATTTTCTCACATTTAGTACGAGGTTGGTAATACTGTTTATTGTCCAACCTCTTTTTATGGATGAGGAAACTAGGTCCCAGGGTCTTATAGCTAGCCTCATTCATAAGAGTTTACCTCATTTAGAAACTCTGAGATAAAAATTCTTTGGTCCAGTTCTCTCACCTCCTTCAGATGTTTATATTCTTAATTTATTGATTATATCATGTACAAAATTTCTAGTATAGAGCTATTTAGAGCATTTGATATAATATATATATGGAAGACAGATTAATATAAGCCATAAAATATTGTATATGTTTTTTAATTTAATGTGTTTTATGTAGTTCAGTAAATAATTAAAAACTTTAATAGTAGGTATGAGATATTTATATTCTGTGTAGTTAGTTCTGTGTATATTAGACACACACAAAATTATAAACACATTAGTCAGTAGATTTATATAATAAAATGATTGGGAAAAATGTATTTTTCTTTTGTCCTCAGCTGTTTGAGTTGGGTCCTGATGGAGGAGATCATGAAACTGATGGAGACCTTCTAGCAGAAACTGATGTGTTGGCTTATGACTGTGCTGCTAGGTAAATGACTTGTTCATTATTCAGTGTAATCCTTATCTGCTTAAAATTAGAAATTTATTACGAATAAGTAAATATAACTTTTAAAAAGTTTTAACTAATCTGCTATGAATATGCTTTTGCAAATTAAATTATATGTAGTCATATCCCACTTAGTGATGAGGATCCTCTTGAGAAATGCATTGTCAGGCAATTTTGTCCTTGTGTAAACATTAAGATGGATAGCCTGCTTTATATATTAGCCATATGGTACAGCCATGATCCTATATGCAATCTGTGTAGGCAGCAGATGACTGTATTAGGAAATGTAAGTATCTGTTTTAATGATACTTGATCAAAAATATTAATATTCTTTACAACTTTATTTCACAAGATAAATTGGTTCAAAAAGTAGAGAAATGCATATATTTTGCATCCTTTTGTTTTCATGCATCCCTGAGAGAACACCTAATATGCTTGTGTTTTAATAACTGATAGTCATTTATTACATTACATATAGTGTCAAGTAGTCATACTAGGCCATAATTTATATAGCCTATGTACTCTGATGTCATACCAGTAGAATATGCTTGACAATAACATACTTTGTAAGATGACCAGCTTTACTAAAGGCTCTAGGCAGTTTGCCACAGAGGTAGGTTTATTTATGAAGGTTCATAAATAGGAAACTTAGGTTTGATCTGTCCTCCGTGTAATCCTAAGAATTATCTCAACACTATGCTATGATAAGTTAGTGGTTTGAGTCAGGGTATGTTATGATGTGAAAAAATATATCCAGAGCTTTGTAATAATAATACTATACTATACTTCACAATAGTAACTTTGTTAAGAAAACCTTGTGGATTGTTTATAGGCTTTTTGCAATAGAAAATGTATATTTTCTGAAATAAAGATGAAAGTAAGACATTGATTTTGCTTTTACCAGATATATACTTTTGACAACCTAAAGAGTGAATCTGAAGAAAACTAATCTACTATGAATATGCTTTTACAAATTTTCTAAAGAGTGAATCTTCATTTTAGGTATTAGTCAATATCAACAGATAATTTTCAGTAATTCTTAATGTTTTATACAAATGGTCATGAGAGGAAAATTCAGGAAAGCTAATCAGTTAACTAAATTTCACAAGCTTTAATTATGCCATTGTCATTTACCATTTGCTTTCAGTATATGATTATGAGCCAAAGATGATAGCATGTACTTCATGTGTTAAGAAGTCATCTGGATTTTCTTCATTACCCTTTTAATGAAGCCCAGACTCTCAAGGGTAGCACTAACATACTTTTTCGACCTTTTGCCTATTACTCTTCTTCCATCTGTCATAATGCATTAATCAAATAGATACCCTGCCTTTTCCCAATCCTCTCTTATACTTTTTCTCACCTCTACAGATTTGTTCTTGGCATTCTCCACTTCCTTCAAGGCTTTTCATTCTTCCTAATCCTAGTTACAAATAGTTCTTTCTACTCTGTTACCTAGTACTTTGTAATTGACTGTCCTTTGGCAGATGTCCTTAAATAAATACAAGTCTTTTGTCTCCTCTAAAATCAATATACTTTTGTCTGTAGTTACTGTGTAACATGTTCTTTTCCATATACTTGATGAATTCAGTTCTCAAAACAGCTCATTGAACTAGACATTATTTTCACCTCAATTTTCAGATAAAGAAACTTAGGTATAAAGAGGATATAGTAACTTGCCCAGAGTCTCCAGCTGCCAAGTCACAAAGCCAGGCTTTGAATACTGGACTTGACTCCAGAGCCATTTTCCTAGCTTGCTGACTCTCAGAACACTTGAGCTGAATGAATAAACTTTAATATTTAAGTCCAGATTTTCATTTTCTGCAAAATGTTCATCTTATTTTAATAGGAAAGTTTTGTAAGCATGTTGTAGAAACCAAGAAGAGGAGATCTAGCAACATAACACAAGTAACTGTTAACTTCTCTGTGGTCATGTCTAGACTTTTTATATGGAAGGTTTTTAATGCCGACAAGAATCTTAAAATATTATTTTTATGGTTTGGTTATAGAGGATTTAAAAAATAAATATATGTGACAGGGAAGTACAAAGACATTGTCTTTGACTCACTAATCTTTCTCAGAGAAAAATATGCAATGATGTTTGATGAACCAGTTCTCCTGCAAGCAGGATGGTGGTATGTAGCGTGGGCTCGAGTGTCAGGACCCAGCAGTGACTGTGGTTCTCATGGACAAGCATCTATTACAACAGATGATGGGTAAGTAGAATATTGAAGTCTTTCTTAAACAGTTGCCTAAACAGTTCTCATTTTCATCTGTGAAATATTCTTTCAAAGACTCAGAGGACTTTCAGCAGGATAAAAAGCTTCATATGATTAGAACATAATTGCTAAAAATTAAGTTTATGTAACTTCATATGCCAGTAAGCAAATATTTTAAGTTAAAGTCTAGACAGGACAGGAAACTAATTATAAACTACTGTTCTTTGCTCTTATAAGACAGCATTTGTGTGTTTATGAGTATCAAATTGCTTGAAAGCTTTATTACAAATTAGAAATTAGCTAGAGGAGAATGACAATATTGAGGAGTTTTGAGGACTTTGGAACCATAAAAAAGAAACAGATACTTGTAGTTAAATTTGACAGCGCATGTGTAAACACTTTATAAATTGCAAAGCTTCTGTGGTCTGAAATGATAGTTTTAATGAAATATAGGCAACATTTTTCTTCTTAAAAATAACTTTCATTTATAGAGTGGTTTTTAGTTTTTACAACATTTTCATATATGTTATCTTATTTGGTGCCCTTAGTAATTTTGTGAGCAGTGATTAGCCCATTTTGTACTCGGGGACTAGAGAAACAAGGAGGAAATGATTTACCTAGAGTTCTATGGTAATCATGTGGCAGAGCTAGATCTGGACATGGAATCTGTTAACTCTAAATCCAGCATTCTTCATACTCTTACTACTACTCTTATCTCTACTCTTACTTCATACTCTCTGATTCATGAGTTAGGAATAACTATCATTTGTAAAACAAATTCCTTATTACACTTAGCGTAAACTATTTGAAATGGGTACAAGCTATATATTGGTATATTTCAGTTTAGTTCAACTCAAAATCAGAGCAGACCAAAAAAAAAAAAAATCCAGGCTGGTTTAATAAGTGAATTCTATGTTGCTGAATATTCAAGGAGCCTACTGTAGAAAAATTAATTCTGTTTTATGTATGCAATTCAACTTACTCTAAGATTGTTTGCTAGAACTGAGAAGATTGGTCTGACCCTGGACTGTGTGGTTCCCATTTACAGTTTGGTCAAACTTGGAATATCTTGGAACTTTAAGGCTTAACCCTGTAATGCATATAATCAAATAGATTTTATATTGTTTGTAAGTGGAAATCTTTTGTTAAGTTTACTGCTTTCTGTCCAGAAAGATGAGCTAGAGGACTAGGACTGAGCAGGACATCTACAGAGTTCCTGATTATGTTCATTTCCTTCATTTTGCTGATTCAGTCATTTATAGTTAAAAATCAGAACAGTACTTATGTCTTTCTTTTTTTCTGAAAGGAATGAATAATTTACACTATTGTAAGATTTGAAAGCATGATTATTAATTTCTTAGTTCTTTTAATGAATCTTAGATCATGTTGTTTTAAACATCATTAATTTTTCTCTTCTTAGTGTTGTTTTCCAGTTTAAGAGTTCAAAGAAATCAAATAATGGTACAGATGTCAATGCTGGTCAGATACCTCAATTATTATACAGGTATTTTGCATATTTATATTTGATTAATGTGGCTTATTCATTTGCTATACTAAAATAGAGCCAGTATAAAATATGTGCATAATAAAGGAGAATTTATTGAAGCATTCTAGAATTTATAATATACTGATAAAAATGTAGCTGATTTAACAAAAACATTCAGTTAATAATTTGCATATTTTAAAACATTTTCTTTATCAGGCTTAATTTTAAACTTTGCCTAATGATTCACATTGATAGTGTTATGCCTATAATCATATTTTAACACTGATTTTTCAAAATTTGTCTTTTTTCTTACACATTTTATCCAAATTGGTCTTAAAGAAATGTAATTGGGTGTGAGAGGAGTACTTTAGATATAGGCTTAATCAGTTTACCTTAGTGTTACGTTTCTTATTTATCTTATGGTGGAAGGAGTTGGAAAATTCCTTATTGTTGATGAATTTCCGGGTCTAATTGAAATATTAAATAACAGCATTTTGTGTTACATTTTTGACATTAAGAATTTTAATTAGTCTATGGTTATTCAGACATTTGGAGGCATATGCTTATGTGTTTTTGTATTTCTACATTACTGCAGTACTAGAATAAAAAAATGAAATGGATATAATCCTCACTAAAAATGCTATCATTTTTCTTCAATTTAATTTATTTTTCTTAAATACATGACAGCGGAATGCATTACAATACTTATTACTTATTATTATATAGAGCACAATTTTTCATAACTTTGTATATAAAGTATGTTTGTTCCAATTCATGTCTTTATATATGTACTTTTTTGCATTACAATTCTTATTATAGATATATATCACAATTTTTCATATTTCTGTTTGTATATAAAGCAGGTTGACACCCAATTCGTGTTTCATACATGTACTTTGGATAATGATGTCCATCACATTCCACCATCCTTGCTGATCCCCTGCCTCCTCCCTTTCCCTCCCACCCCTCTTCCCTATCTAGAATTAATCTATTCCTCCCATGCTTTCCCTCCCTACCCCACTATGAGTCAGCCTCCTTATATCAGAGAAAACATTCAGTATTTGTTTTTTTGGGGGGGATTGACTAACTTAGCATTATCTTCTCCGGCACCATCCATTTACCTGTAAATGCCATGATTTTATTCTCTTTTATTGCTGAGTAAAATTCCATTGTGTATATATGCTACATTTTTTAATAGTAAAAAATCAGAAGCAATGTTTCCAGAACAGGAATTTTCTTCTTCTCATCTTTCTTCCAAATAATTGCTTAAAGAACATGAATGTTACAAACTTTATTTTTCCCAAGAAGGGTTCTGGTTGGTTGGTTTATTCGTTTGTTTTTTGAAATCGTAGGTACTACAGAATTGTTTTTAATGCAATGTCTGTTATAGTCATTGTTTGTAATGCATAGCTTTATGAACATAACAAGTTGCATTGGACTACTCCTAACTAATATTGATTGAATAACTTTTTGATAATAACATTAAATAGTAGTGTTGCTGCAGAACTTAAGTTACATATGTTCTCTACAAGAGGAGAAAGCCTCTACTCCAGTCTTACCCAGGTAGAATTTAAAGAAAGTATTTGGCATCCTAAAAACTTTGTTTAGTGTTGGAAAGTGTTTCCAAAAAGCTCTGTATTGGCGTTTTTACCGGCCCCCACCCCCCAGAACGAAATGTTTTATTTAATTATTTTACTATTGCAAAAATGTATTTTTTTAAAAAAAAGAAAAATGTTGTCAGATTTTTCAGCATTACTTTATGTGCATCTGTTACCTTCAGACTTCCAACCAGTGATGGCAGTGCTTCAAAAGGCAAACAACAAACCAGTGAACCTGTACACATTTTAAAGAGATCTTTTGCAAGAACTGTCTCAGTGGTAAGCCATTTTTTAAAAATTTCAACTTTTTCATTCAGCATTGTTTCATTTTGATATTTAGTATTTGTCTGCTATCTTCTAAGAATTTCTCAGTATAGCTTTCTGAAGTCAGATATGCTTCTGTATTAACATTTATATCCTAGGCCAAATATAGTATATACTTTAAGTGGAATAATGGAGGTGTTACCTACTTTTCGATTAAGTCATGAATGAATGCATATATGAAGGAATTAGAAGATGAAGAGAAAGTTAATCATGGTGCTGTCCCACAAAGCATTACTTTAATACTTGAGGAACTAAGTAGAAGATTTGCTTGTCCAAGTAGGAACTTGTTAAACTGCTTGATCATCCCCATTCTGCATTTAAAGTTGCACTATGCTCTCTGGGTTACCATGGCAGAATGAAAAGTCTCTTGATGCAATTCAGAGATCATAATGTGTCCATTCAGGAAGTCTGAGTTAATTTTTTTTAAATGCGTAAATACTGAAGAATGTTTCTAAATGCCTGCTTTATCTTCTTTGTCAAACTTCAAAGATACTCTTCTTCTTTTTTTTTTTTAATTTTTTTTTATTAGTTGTTCAAAACCTTACAAAGCTCTTGACATATCATACTTCGAACAATAGTTTCAAGTGAGTTATGAACTCCCATTTTTACCCCAAATACAGATTGCAGAATCACATAGGTTACACATTCACATTTTTACATAATGCCATACTAGTGACTGATGTATTCTGCTACCTTTCCTATCCTCTACTATCCCCCTCCCCCCCATCTTCTCTTTCTATCCCATCTACTGTAATTCATTTCTCTCCTTATTTTTTCTCCAATTGACATTAAACAGAGGCACGAGATGGGAGGGAAAGAGAGAGAAAAGGGGAATTGCATGGAAATGGAAAGAGACCCTCATTGTTATAAAAAACTACATAAAAGAGGTTGTGAGGGGAATTGGAAGAAAAGATACTCTTCTTAATGGTAATTTAGTAAGTGAACTATAAGAGTGTCTATGATTTGGGCTGACAAACTTAGTAAAAAAGTTCAAGATAAAGAGGTTTTGAAGTTACATGTCATTACTTCTATTTTGATTCAACCTCTGGTCTCATAATTTTTGTCTATTTTTTCATATTCTGGATTAGGAATGTTTTGAGTCATTGCTGAGTATTCTTCACTGGAGTTGGACCACCTTAGTCTTAGGAGTTGAAGAACTTAGAGGATTAAAAGGATTCCAGTTCACAGCTACACTTCTAGATTTAGAGAGACTACGCTTTGTGGGTACCTGTTGTCTGAGGTTATTGCGTGTCTATACCTGCGAAATTTACCCAGTGTCAGGTATGTTGTAGTTATTAAATGACTTTAGGGAGAAAACATTTGAGACCTTGAGAGAAGATTTTTGTAAAGCTTACCAGGAGTTAAAGATCTCAGCCTGCTTTTAAGCTGCTCCAAAAATGAGAGGAGACACTTAGCTTACTGCGACTCTTGTGTATTTGCTTATAAAAATAAAATAGATTTTATATCATTCTGATAACAAAAAGCCATCATGGGCTAAGATTAAATATTCTAAAAAAAGTGTTATTTTACACATATTTGTCCAATAGAAATATTTTATCAACAAATGGTTTGAACTTTAATATCAAAACCAGTTAATTTTTTTTCATTTAGATGTTTTAAAGGAATAATTTTGGACCACACTCAATATCTTAAATTGTTTAATTTCTAGGTTATTTGTGATTTTAGCTACATAGTTAATTATGGAATTATATTATTTTAATGCCTGTTTAGTATTTGTATTAATTAGTATTTAATTAGTAACATTAATTAGCAGTTTACTTTTTTCCCCTTACAGCTACAGGAAAAGCAGTTGTAGAAGAAACTAGCAAATTAGCAGAGTGTATTGGAAAAACCAGAACTTTGTTAAGAAAAATTTTATCAGAAGGAGTTGACCACTGCATGGTGAAGTTGGATAATGATCCTCAGGGATATCTCAGTCAACCCTTGAGTCTTTTAGAGGCTGTCCTCCAGGAGTGTCATAATACTTTTACTGCCTGTTTTCATTCTTTCTACCCAACTCCTGCATTACAGTGGGCTTGCCTTTGTGATCTCTTGAATTGTTTGGATCAGGTAATTTTAAGTTTATAAAATCGAAGTTGAAAATATGATACATTATTTAGTATGCTTTCAGAAAGTAAATTGCAGTTGTCTCCATCTTTTTAACTTTTTAAAAGGTAAAGTAGAAAGCAATTTGGTATCTATGATTTACATAATACAGGTTTAAAATTTGTTTTCTGTTTATCATCTTTTAATCAATACATTTGTGAATCTGCTGACTTACTCTTGGAATGTATTGGTGGCAGTATGTATAAGAGGGTAATAGATAATAGAGGAGAGAGTGTGTGAGGAGGACAGCATCAGACAGTGACCCTTGACACTTTCACGTCTGCAAGAAGAGGAAGGAGAGAGGCCTTGAGTGAACAGACATGGTTATATCATTCACTCATTCTTTTTTTAAAAATATTTTTATTAGTTATTGATGGAATTTATTTATTTATTTGTTTTATATGTTGTGCTGAGAATCGAACCCAATGCCTGACACATGCTAGGCAAGTGCTCTACCACTGATCTACAACCCTAGCCTTCAACTTTCATAGATGTTTATGTACTAAATCACAGTTTCCAAACACAGGGGCAAAAACCTGACAAACCTACAATGAGAAATAGACAAATTCACTTGATAGTTGGATCCCTCAGTGCTCCATTTTCATTAATTGACAGGAAAACTAAACAACAACAACAACAACAACAAAAAATCAGAGATACAGAAGACTGGAACAGTGCTATCAACTACCTTGATCTAGTTGACATTTATAAACTAGAATATGCAACTGCAGGCTACAGTTTCTTTTCAAGTACACATGGGATATTCACCAAGATATATTCACCAACTTATTTATGTTAGGGCATAAATAAGTTGAGTAAGTTTGAAAAGATTAAAAGCATAAAGAATGTGTTTTCAGTTCACAACAAAATTAAATTAGAAATCTATAGCAAAAGCTATTGAGTAAGGTACCCAAATATTTAGAAAACTTTGACAATACTTTTAAGTAATCAGTGGACGAAAGAAGAAATAATAAAAGAAACTTTAAATACTGAACAGTGAAAGATGAAAAATCTAACATCAGAATTGGTGAGATGTAGCTATTGCATTACTCAGAGAAATATATACTTTTTAATTGCTTATACTAGCAAAGAAGAAATGTTTAGAACTAATATCTAAAATTCCACTTTAAGAAGACCAGAAGGAACTGAGTGTGGTGGCTCATGCCTGTAATCCCAGTGGCTTGGTAGGCTGACGCAGGAGGATTACTAGTTCAAAGTTAGCCTAAGTAACTTAGTGATATTTTTAAAAAAGGGTGTGGGGACTGAGATGTGGCCCAGAGGTAAGCAAATCAAACCTCAAGTAAGAAAAAAAAGAAAACAATAATAATAAGGAGAGAACTCAGTGAAATAGAAAACAGAGAAAATTAAGAAGCTGAAGTTTGTTTGGTTCTTTCAAAAGAAAAATTGATAAACATCTAGCAAGCCTCTTTGAGAGAGACAAGATACAGAGAAAGAAAAAAAACATAAAATACTATTATCAGAAATAAAAGAAGGAATATATCACTATAGATCCAACTGATGTTAAAGTGATAATAAGAATGTAATAGATAAACTTAGGAATTTTACAACTTCAGAGGAAGCTGACAGTTTCCTTTAAAAATGTAACTACTAAAACTGATACAATAAAAAAATTAAAAATCCTAATTGCCTTATATCTATTCAAAAAATTCATTTTTTAAAACTTTCTCAATAAATAAATTCCAGGCCCAGATGTTGTCATTCATGGATTTTGTTAGACAGTTAGAAAGAAGTAATGCCAATTTTCTAGCAATTCTTTCAGAAAATATATGGGGCAACACTTTCCAACTGATTTTATGAATTTAGTCCTATCGTGCCTGACACCAGAATCTAACAAAAGATATAACAACAACAACAAAATAACAGACAAGTATCACTAAGAAACATAGAACTTCATTAAATTTTTATTAAGTCAAATCCCAAAATATATCATGGATTTTATCTTAGGTAAATTTAACAATTCAAAAATCGATGTAATTCATTTTAATTAAATAGCAGAAATTATATGATCCCCTCAATTGCTTGTGGGAAAAAAATGTTGGTAAAATTAAGTCATTCAGTGATGAAAACTTCTTGGCAAACTAGGATATAATAAAATATTATTTTATTTTGTGGATAAAGAGTATCTATAGAAAATCAACAGTTAACATCCAACTTAGTGGTTAAATATTAAATGCTGCCCTAAGTTTGGAAAGAAGGCACAAGTGCTGTCACTCCTTCTATTCAACATTGTACTGGAAGTCGTACCCCACCTCTTTGATCCACCTCCCTCCCAACTCAGTTTCATCACTGGGGTTTCCTGGACAACTTTGGATCCATGTGGCAGGAGATTTTAGAACTTAAATAGTAACATAGTGGATAGCACATTATAGTGGATAGCACAATTATTGCCTGCACTAGTATGTAACTTAATTACTCTCTCACTTTCAACCATACCACTCTAATATGGTTATTTTCTTCCTTTGCTGCTCAACAAGTAATGTTTAGCAAGCATTGGTTCAACTTAGGGAATATGATCTTACATTGTGCTTGACTTTGTAACAAATGTTTGATGAACTAAGTACTATGTTCACAATTTTTGTGAGTTAAGATATCCTATGTGGATAAGTTTTTAATATTTTTATATAAAATTTTACAGGTATGCTACTAAATTTTTGGATAAACTGAAATGTGATAACATAATTTTGTGACCTTAGTAAAGTGTTACTATAGTAGTATAGAATTATAATTTAAATAATTTATTATTTGAGAAAAATAGTTTGAGTGCTTACAGGAAAATGCTGTATATTTTAATACGACATCTCCCTTTGAAAATAGTACTAAAGAGAACATTGACTATGGAGATACATAAATATTAACTTTGATTTACTAGAGACCTGGATGCTTATTTTTGTTGACCATAACTTTTCCATATTCATTGGATAGTCAAAATTGTATTTTAAGATTGATGTGATATTATCCCATAACAAAACAGTTTAAATGATTGATAGAAAATTTTGGTATAATTAAAAAATTTTACTATTTATATATTCAGAAATATGGCTTATATTGATGCAGTATTTCTTAGTGGGAATTTTTGTTTGTTTGTTTTTAAAGGATATCCAAGAAGCAAACTTTAAGACCTCAAGTAGCAGACTCCTTGCAGCTGTTATGTCAGCTTTATGTCACACTTCAGTTAAGCTGACTTCTATTTTTCCTATTGCATATGATGGAGAAGTTCTACTTCGATCAATTGTTAAACAAGTTAGCACAGAGAATGACTCAACACTAGTTCATCGTTTTCCCCTTTTGGTAGCACATATGGAGAAACTCAGTCAAGTAGGTCTTTTCTGAAATTTCTTTTATAATGAAGCAATAAAACTGCTTATTTCTCTGTGTTAGCAAATATGTTTACCCGTTGATTATTTAACAAATGATTATCTGTTTCATAACAACAGCCAGATTTAAATTTTTTAAAGATTTTCATTTATTTATAAAGTGAGTTATGCAATGAACAGCTATATATTTGTTTTTTGGCTGTATCATTTAAAGGTTAAGTTCCAAATACAGTGTCTTTTCTTTTCTAATGTAATATTTTAAGTTTTCAAGATAGAATGATATGGAAATAAAGATTATTTAATTAATTAATTAAATAAATAAATAATCTTTATTTAATTAATCTAATCCTTTTCCACTTTTAAGATTTCTTCTGTAAAACATTTTAGTAAATTAACAACTACTTTTGTTTTACTAGAAAGTGCTATAGAGAAAAATTAACTAAAAGGCATTCTTATATATTTACTCTCCAAATGGGAACTAATCGGTAAAAGTGGAAGCCAGGTGCAGTGGTACACACCTGAAACCCAGTGACTCAGGAAGCAAGAAATAGAACATAGAAAGTTTTCCTAATTATTGTGCAGTAGCAATTTTCTGTTGACTAAATCAACAGAAAAAGAGTGAAGAAAGTTTCAACAATGGAAAGAAAAGTTGCAGGGAGTTAATGTAGTATCTTTGCAGGATACCAGAAGAAATACTAAAAATAAATATAAGAGCCAGTGTGGGAAAAATTTCTCTCTTATTAATAGTGAATTAAAGTAATATTAAGGTATTTCTATGGAATTAAGAAAAAAATATTCTCTTATAAATTCCTATGCTTGTGAGACTATGAAGAAAACTACTAACCATATACATTGCTTGTGGCATTATTTAATTAATCTAATCCTTTTCTTTCAATCTTTTAGTATTTATTGCGTATTTACTGTTCACTGGAATTTTTATTAGTTGCTAGTTGAGGCAGGAGTGAAAATATAAATATAGCCCTTGAATTGGGATTCTGTAAACTAGCAGATAACCTCAAGGTGAATTTTCATTTCACTGTTAACGTGTTATGAGTGTTTTCACAGAAAATTCAGGGAATAATTTGTAGATTAAATCTATATGCATTTTACTAAGAATAAAATTTAGAAACCCTAGTTAGAACTTTAAATGTTCTTCACTAACTGAAATAGCTGAATGAGTATATTAAAACTTCATAGAATATGGTTCATAGAATAATGGTTCAGCCATTAAAAACAGATATATTTACATTTAATATTAAGAGAAATCTTTTAAAATATTTGAAAAAAATGAAAACAAAAGTGTATATATGCAATGATGACTATGTAAAATATGTATGCAAAATTTATTGATTGGAAGAGTATACTTAATGATGAAAATAATGTATGAGTGATAAAGTTATAGATAATCTGATGTTTTATTTTGTAATTCCCTTTAGTGTTATAGTATTAAAAAATTTATATATACAGTAAATTTTTAAAAACTGCTAATATGTAGTGATTATTAATAATAATTGTATATTTGTATATGTACATTAATAATAGTCTGAATATATATCCTGTTTAATATATATTCTTCCACCATTTTTTGTGGACAAAGCATTCTAACATTTCAGTATAGTATAATCATTCACACACACACACACACACATACACATTTACAATATTCTCAGTATTACAGTATTTTAAACAATGCTCCTAGAAATATCATTGGCTAAATTTTCATGCGTATTTATGATTATTTTCACCTTTAAGTGTAGAAAAATTCTTAATTCAAAGGAAAGTATGTTAATTTGTTACAAATTGCCAAATGACTTTTGAAAAGCTAGTGTCAGCTTGTATTTGCCACCATGAGCAAATGAGAGTATATTTTTCTAAAAGTTTAGTGGCTGTTTTTAAAAAATTTGGTCCTTCAACAAATCACATTGACAAACTATTAATGCTGTACTATCTGGCAAGTTTCTTGTATTAATCTCAGCAACTACTAATTAAATACTAAACAGGCATAAATGAACACACTTCATATAATCTCTCACCATTCCCTCCCCACTCCAGCGAAGCATAGCAAGATTCTTGATTTATGGAGTACAATTGAGGGTTGAATTTTATCAAAATTCTGATATTTTCCAGAAAGTCAAGTTTCTGGAGAATGGAAGGTAAAAGGGATAAAAAAATTAGGGTTTTAATAAATATCAAAAATTGACTATTTTAAATTCATAAGAACTAGATTAGAAATGAATCAAAATATTATGGTGATTTTATTTAAATTGTAATAGAAATAACTTAAATATGAAAAGTTATATCTGAATTTTTTTCAGCCTAAAATTATATTAAGATAGAAGTTAAAATTGTAGTCATGATGATTTTAATTGAAAGGTCAGCTAATTTCCAAATGGATTGAAAGTACATTCATTTACATTTTGGTTTATTTTGAGAAAAGAGTAATCTAACTCTGTGCCCTTCTTTACCCTGAGATTTTGGTTCTTATGGCTTCCTGATGAAGTCGTACATTTCACTTTCTGTTCAGTGTGGGCTTAAAGACATAGAAGATGGTAGAGAAGAAATAATTTTCATGCTGGATATCAGCTAAATTAATAATATTTTTCATGTTTTTCCTTTGGTTTTTAAATGGGATTTTGATTTCTTAAATTATATTTTTCCACTGGTAAAAGTTGGATTTTTATTTCCCTTTAAAATTTGAATATAGTAATAATTGTAAAACTGCCTACTCCACGTATGGACAAGAGAATTTTGTTAGAAAATTTATTTGCACAGATTTAGAGTTGATTTACCTCTATATATTCCATAAATAATATCTCTGAAATCTTGTATTATAGAAAAAGTTTTAAGTGGGAAGAAGAGCTTTCTCTCTGTTTTATAGGATTATGGCTTAGAAGTTAAAAAAGGGAATATGTAAAAATTACTCCAGGCTATTAAAAACATAAGCATAGCCTATCATGGTGATGCATGCTTGTAATCCCAGCTATTCAGGAGGCTGAGGCAGGAGGATTGCAATTTCCAGGCCAATCTCACCAACTCAATAAGACCCTGTGTAGCTCAGTGGTAGTGTCTCTGTGTTCAATCCCCAGTACCTGCCTCCATACACAAAACATAAACACTATGTAAATGTGTGTTGTTTTTAGGATACATAGATTTTAATCATTGAAAAAAGACTTTACAAATGAAAAGTAGATAAAGAAGCTTCATATACAACTGGATAAATTTGTAGAAATAGACTCTGATTTTGGTCTGGATTTTACAGTTGTCCTGTGGAATGATAAAATTTTGCAATGAAATGCTCATGGAAAGTAAAATTTTAAAAAATGTCTGGGCGCTTTCTCTTCTCATGTATCATAGAGTGAAGAGAATATCTCAGGGATGACAAGCTTTCGTGAAGTTCTGGAGAAAATGCTCGTTATTGTTGTGCTACCAGTTAGAAACAGCCTGAGAAGACAAAATGAACTCTTCTCTTCCCACCTGGTCTCTAATACTTGTGGATTATTGGCCAGTATTGTCAGTGAACTGACAGCATCAGCCCTGGGATCTGAGGTAATAAGTTATATTTTTTAAGACTGAATAAAAACATACATAAATTTTCCAGTTTCTTTTTTCATGTATTTTCATTTTATGAAAACTAGTTTATACTTGTGTTGATTAGGAAAAAAAAATTCTTTTTTCAACTCAGCTTTTATTTTTCTGCCTTTCCTTATACCTTTTTATTTGCTTTTTCTTCCTTATAACTTTACCCAGAAAGTTACAGTAATATAAAGCATACATTTTCCCCTTGACTAGATTCTCATCTGCCCTATTACACAACTCCATATCCATGCCTCAATAAAAGTGAAAATAGTTCCCATTGCTGGTTGATGAGTATTATTAAGTCAGGCTACTGATAAAGAACACATGGTATTGAAAAGGTAAAGAGCTTCAGGCCATTGCTCTACCCACTCAATTGACCCAAGCCACATATATATGGAAAATCAATTTTTTTCGTTTCACTCATATCAGTTTTTTAAATTGTAAAATATTCATAATATAAAATTTGTCATTCTAATTATTTTTGTGTACAGTTCAGTGACATTAAGTACACTCACCTTGTATAGCCATTGTTAAACAAAGTTTTAAAAAGTATGAAATATTATGTTTGAGAAAATCACCTGAAACAGTTTTAAACACAATTTCACTTTTTAAGGTAACATTTTTTTTCCCACTCCGTTTCACTGCCTTACTTATTCTGTTGGTTTGACTAAATTTGATATTTTTATATTCCCCCCAAAAAGTAGACTATAGATTGGTTTTGGAAATCATATTTTAATGTGAAATACCTTATATCACTCAAAGAAATGTTTAATAACCTACAGATGTTCAGTGGCTCCAGCTCTCAAATTTCTTGCCAAGGAACTTGTTATCTCTATTTTACTTTTATAATTTCTAGACTTTGCTTTTCTTTTTTTTTTACACTTTCATATTTATTTCAGAACCTATTCTGGAAATCATCCAATCTATGTTGGCCACTGATTCACATTGACTAGTGGTTATAATTTCTGGTTGTTTACATGGACCTGAGCACATCTTAGAATCTCACCCTAGGAAGCATTTCCTAGGTTTCTTGTTTTGCTTTGACTTTGCCCTTGCATGCCATTGACACTCTTGTCAGAAAAATTTTTAACTAATTTTTTTAAATATTCATTCAGTCTATAAAATGTTTCCCTTTTGTACTAGACTCTAGAGGATATAGGAAAGTCCATAATTCATATGCCCCCCTCCAAACATTAACTCATATGTAAACTTAACCTTTCCAATGGAACAAAATTTCTAATGAAATGGCCAAGTCACAGGGCACTTAATATACAACCTTAGGAGTTCCCAAAGATCCTAGTTTAGATGCCCACATTTCTCTCTCTCAAAGTAGTTTATAAATCTTGATAAATCATAAACTTCAACTGTTCCCTCTCTTAACTCTCTCAAGGATTAGAGTTAGGGTTAGCAGATCACTCATATATGGAAAACATTAGATCAAAAGAGAGTGATTTTATTTGATTATTTGAGTGACATCTTGTATTATTCCTGTCTCGTATTTTTTGCACTTTTGGAAAAGGGAAGAAAGTGGAATTGAAAACTAGTAAGTGTATTTCAAAGCCTCTGATTGCAAATCTTGAGTAATTTTTTTTGTTGTTGTTGTAATGTATAGGGAAAAGCTTTTGGCTAATTTTATATGCAAGGAAATAAACTACATTAAAACAGTAATTAATTACAATGTAACCAACTTAGATTACAAACAGTTTCTGCAAATTAAAAGATTAGTTTCAAATCAAAATAACTTCTCTGATCCTCTGTACTGCAAGTCTGAAATTAGTATGGTTGTGTATATATCACGCATACCTTAGTGGTATTCAAATTTAGGAAACAGTATCGTTTTCTTCAAATGAAGTATCACTTGGAAATTCGAAGATAAGAGAAATGGTCTGGTTAAAGAACCTTTAATCCACATCTTCTTTGTTTACCTATCTCTGCAGAATTCTCAGAGCTCTGTATGTATGTATGAAAACTACTCTTATAGAGAATGTTGATTAAATTTTTGGTATCTCTTTTTAAAGTGAGTAATCATTCATACGTTGTGACTGTGGTGACATATGGGTTTGTAGTTCTGACATACTAAGTTAAGTTTATAACTAAAAGAAAATACTGTGAAGTGGCATTGATTTGAGATGTTAGAATGATAAAATCTGGCTCTATTATGGGTTAATTTCTTAATATAATACACCCTTACAAGAATCTAAACCCATTTATTATGTATAGGTTATTTTACAAACCTTTAGATAGTTTTGTTAGAGGTGTATTATTAACACTCAGGTTCACACAACTGCTGATGTAACTGCTTGTGCTGTTCACAGGTTGATGGACTTAATTCTCTTCATTCAGTAAAAGCCAGTGCTAACCGATTCACTAAAACAAGTCAGGGAAGAAGTTGGAACACTGGAAATGGGTCCCCAGATGCAATCTGTTTTTCAGTAGACAAACCTGGAGTTGTTGTAGTTGGTTTCTCTGTCTATGGAGGAGGTGGAATTCATGAATATGAATTGGAAGTGTTAGTTGATGATGTAAGTATCAGTTGGGTGGTCTGTGAGAACTTATCATTGTCATAGTATGATGGGTTCATATCTTTGAGGGTTTAGCAGATCACTCATATATATGGCAAACATTAATTATTATTTGAGTGACATCTTGGATCATTCCTGCCTCGTACTTTTTGCACTTTTGGAAAATGAAAGATTTTAAGTGGAATTGAAGACTAGTAAATGTACTTCTAAGCCTCTGATTGCAAATCTTGAGTAATTTTTTTTGTTATACAGGGAAAAGCTTTTCACTAATTTTATATGCAAGGAAATAAAGTGCATTAAAACAGTAATTAATTACAAATCAAAAATGTTCCTAAAATAAGAGTCTAATGGATTTTGTTTTGGCATCTTCATTAGAGCGAGCATGCGGGAGATTCAACTCATTCTCACCGATGGACATCTCTAGAATTAGTCAAAGGAACTTATACAACAGATGATTCACCTAGTGACATAGCTGAAATCAGACTTGACAAAGTTGTTCCTTTAAAGGTAATTTCAACAGTATGTTTATGTTGTTAAAAAGAGATAATATTATGTCGTTTTAAGTAGTGAAAAGTATTCCGTAAATTTTCTTTGTTAGAAATCGCTTTTCCTATCTTTCATGTTATGCTTCAAATATTAATGAAGTTCCCTACTGTGTTCCTGATATTGTACCATATTATATTCTGTTTTTGCATAGTATATCTTATAGTATCTCTTAAATTTGGTAGGAAGAATAGTTATGTTTTAGTCAAACATAACTTCAGATACCTGATCCATGTTAGCTTTAGCAACACTAACAAGTCATTGTTTTGAGCCTAATCTGTAAAGAGGGAATGATAACATCTGTGTTGTAATTTTATGCAGATTAAATTAAATAATGGAAATAAAGCGCCTGCCTCCCTGTCTAGCACAGTATGAAAACTGAGTAAATGTTAGTTCCTTTCTTTCCTCTCTTACTGTGCCCAGACTCTTTTAAAACACAAGTGGTCTTAACAGTATTATTAAAGTTACCACTTTATGTAAAATAATTTTCTAAAAATGAACATTTGGCAAAATAGCTTATGCCTTATTAATTTTCAGTGTTAAAGTAGCACTGAAGTATTTCTGAGTTCAACTGAAATAAATTCATTTTAGAACAGAATTTTGGATTAAGTAGGTTCATCAAAAACTTCATCAAAAGAGTTTAGAATTGGGCACAGCAGTGCATGCCTGTAATCCCAAGGTATTTAGAAGGCCGAGGCAGGAGGATTGCAAGTTTGAGGCCAGCTAGGGCAATTTTGTAAGACCTTGTCTCAAAGAGCCAGGAATGCAGTTCAGTGTTAGAGTGCCACTGGGTTCAATCCCTGGTAGCTGGGGTGAAATGTTCAGATACTGAAAAACCAAAAATCCTTTATTATAAGACTTATGTCTTGAGTTATAAACATGAGTATCTGTAGCTCACATTTTCTATGTACAGTGCCTGATATTCTAAACAATTATTATCTTACAAATATTTTCTCATATCTGTCTGCCTATTTATTTTTGTCTTTGAATAAACCTCTGCCAAAATAATACAATGGACTCACTTATTCTTTTTTAATATTTTTTTAGTTATCAGTGGACCTTTTATTTATATGCCGTGTTGAGAATCGAACCCAGTGCCTCACACGTTATGCAAGTGATCTGCCACTGAGCTACAACCCCAGTCCTTTTTTTTCACACATATAAAATTATTTCAAAATTTAGGGGCTGGGGATACAGTGCAGTTGGTAGAGTGCTTGCTGTGTATGCACAAGGCCTTGGGTTCAGTCTCCAGCACCACACACAAAAATAATAATAATATTTCAAGATTTAAACTTCTCTAGGAAAAATATTGTATTATACTCTTAAAATCCTTTATTAATAGCTAATAGTCTAGCAATGTGATTTTAAGAGTAGGAACTAGCTCTGATACTGGTGTTCAAATCCTAGTTCTATTACTAGTTGTATAATTTGGGCAAGTCATTTAACCTCTGTACCTCAGATACTTCATCTGTAAAATAATGCTGATGAAGATATTTTAAGGATTGATTTAATTAAATCACAAAGTAATTAGGACAGTTTTTGTTATGCCAAAAGCGTTCAGTAATTGTTAACTGTCATCATATTTGATTCATTAAAATCTCAGTGAGGCTGGGGGTATGGCTCAAGTGGTAGTGCGATTGCCTAGCATGCGCGAGGCACTGGGTTCGATCCTCAACACTACATAAAAATAAAATAAAGATATTGTGTCCACCTAAAAAAAAATTTTAAAAAACCTCATTAAGTAACATCATCTATAAATATTATAAAGAAGTTTAATATATTTGCCTAATTTTATTGCTAGAGTTCTTTTTTAATCGCCTCTGTACTTTATGAATAAACAAACATGTTTTGCATCTTTATCATGAAGGAAAATGTTAAATATGCTGTGCGCTTGAGAAACTATGGAAGCCGTACAGCCAATGGAGATGGAGGAATGACTACGGTTCAGTGCCCTGATGGTGTGACCTTTACATTCAGCACATGCAGTTTGAGTAGCAATGGCACAAACCAAACCAGAGGACAGATTCCACAGATACTCTACTATAGGTAGGTGTATCTATAGATGGAATGGAAATATTCTAAAGCGGCATAACGTACAGTATACTGCCAAAGTAAAAAATTATAAATGAACAGTTGTAATTAAATACAAAATACCTTCCTAACATATATTTGTGCTAATTTATATAAACAAGTCTCATTTTAAAATATAAATTAAAAATTTAATATAATGGTAAATGCTTTGAAACATGGGTTTTTTGGTCATTTCTTGACATTTTTGTGTATTGGACACATGTGCTGGGTACTTCATCATGAATCATAAAAGTTTCAAATTTAATTAGAATTTATTTATTTTTATAAGTACTAAAATAAATTATCAGATTGACTCAACCCAGGTAGTGGTGTTGCCTTGATCCTATTATCAGTCTGCAGAATATTTCAATCTTTATAAATCTCATATCTGCCTGAGGTATCCTCTTGGGCCCTAGAATATAAATGGTTCTTTTATTTCAACAGAAACCATTCTACAAAAAGAGTGGAAATAAAGAATAATAATAACCTTTGGGTTAAAAATACTTCTCTGAATTTTTCTTTTAGTAACTTAGCTAGAGTCTTAGGTAGTAGTGAGTACTATTGACCACATTTGTTCTTAATCCAACTAATCACTAAAGTTGCATAGGCTTGATGCTTCCTCTCTTTCCTTCATAAACTATCTAGGGACACCTCCTAGGTTGTTAGTACAAAATAATTTCCCTAAAGATTTTCTCCTCCCTTTATTTATATGTCATAGAGTAGAGACAGTACACAGTATATAGCTGTACAGTACAATGCTGTTGCTAAAATATATAAGATTTCTAGTCTTTTTATCCTAATTATGAAGAATGTTTTTTGTTACATAAGCATTAAAATAGTTCATTATTCTCTATCTCAACCATAGATTAAAAGCTATAACATACACATAAGGACAGTTTTATATTTCAAAAAGCTAGAGAGCCATAAACAGCATCTTCTATTCAAACTTCTGGATGTTTTTATATTTATAAGCAAGCTTTAAGTACTCTTACTTTAATAATTTAGTTTAAAAAAGATTAAAGTCTCTTGATATTTAACATCATTCTTGATGTTAAACTCATATCTAGTTTTGGTATCCTTTCTGAGAGCCCTAGACTGAATATTCAAGTCTCTGATATCTTTCTTCAGATAACGCCGGGTGGAGATGATGTGATTCATGTATATTGAGCGCTTAAACTATGTGCTTTATCTGTCTTCTCTAAGGTAGTCATGAGGTAGGCACTTATACAGAAGAGGGAACTGAGGCACTGAGTGTTAAAAATCTTGCCCAAATCACACAGAATCATTTATGGTACAGGGATTGATAGGCAGGAAATCATATTCCAGATGTCATCGTCTTGAACCACTACACATTCTCTTTTAGAATGCTCTGTACAGTTGACTAATAGACATCTTAGGTTTAACAGATCCATAGTACTCCTCTCCCTTCTGCAGTTATAGCCACATACCTTGTCATTTTTTGATGTCTCTATTACCCTCATACTTTATATCTAATTCATCAGCAAATACTAAACTAAACTGTCCTCAATCCAACCTTTTCTACCATTAATATGATTAGTAACCTAGTGCAAGTCACCACTATCTCTGTCTGTAAAATTGCAATATCCTGTCTACAAGTCTCCCTCCTACCTCTGTTGCCCACCTACCATCACTTCTCCTTGTCACAGCCAGTGATATAATAAAACCGTAAATCATACTGTATTCTGCCCTTTCTCAAAGTCCAGTGGCCTCCTGTTGCCATACCAGTATGAAACGTGAAGTTAGTTGATATTGTGACTCCTGTTTCCTCTGCCCCCCATCACCACTCTTTACTCTTTCCCCATTCATTGCAGCAATACTTGTCTTCACTCTGTTCTTCAAACTCAGCATTGTTGTCTTTGTCCTCACACTTTTCCCTCACATCTTTGCGTTGGATTTTTTGTTGTTGTCGTTTTTCTTCAAAGTCCTATTATTTCCTGAAACTATATGATTACATATTTACTGTTTTAACTTTAACTTTTTAAATGTAAATTAAATGAGAGGCTCTGATCTGTATGATTTCTAAAATTAGGTCATGTTTTACTTACCATTGTAGAATACTCTCTTGTTTACTCATGTCACAGGAGTGAATTTGATGGGGATTTACAATCTCAACTTCTGAGTAAAGCCAATGAAGAAGATAAAAACTGTAGTAGAGCTCTCTCTGTGGTAAGCACTGTTGTTCGAGCTGCCAAGGACCTCTTGCACAGAGCTCTTGCTGTAGATGGTAAGACTATCCTTTTTTTCTCTTTGTAGTCATATTGTAGATTCTTTGTTCCCTAACTTTGCATGGAGTAATTGAGAAGGAGCCATCTTGTAGAATCCCTGAGTGATTTATTCACTCTAGATCTATGCATATGCGGATTTTGGACCAGCAGATTTTTAAAGTATGTTCAAAGCAATTACTTGGCATTTTAATTTCCTTAGTTAACCTAGTAAAAAAAGAATTCTATCTTGATTAAAGTTAGGTATTGCCTTTATTCTTTTTTTGGTAATCAAAAGCTTTTTCTTCCTATATATGTTGTCTTCAGTAATGTGTCACCATTCACCCAAATGTCTGGATACCCTAACCATCTCCTTGGATTTGCTTGTCTAAATTAAGTTCTATGAGTTCTTTCACTGGAAACCTTTCCAGTTTGTATTCATCCCTCTTTCTGTTCTCCCAGTGCTTAGTTCAGGCTGCCATAGTGCAAGGGCATGCCCTGCCTCCTTTTCATGGATGGATAAAAATCATAATAATCTTATCACCACCTTTCCCACGTTCCCTATCCAGTTATCTAATCATCCCCTACATTGGCAACAGTTATCATTATAAAAATAAACTGTTGCCCTAGTACTCTGTTACTATAACATTCATTCCTAAGCCTAGGTGCACATTAGAGTCACCTGAGAAGTAAAAATGAGGAATATTTGTTCTATTCCCAATCTATTTTGTGAAGCAGCACATCTAGAAGCCAATATTTGGAAGAATAATTGACCTTATAAGTATCTTTAGTATCTAGAATCAAATTTATCCTTCCACCAACGTGACTAATATGTCACAGCACAGATTTTTCTTTAGAAAAATAAAACACAATATAGCTTAATAACAGCAAACATTTTTGGAGTGCTTTATATGTGCAGGCATTGTTCTAAGTGTTTTACATATATTAACATATTTAATCTTTACAGCATCCAATGAGAAATGAGAATTATTATCCTGTTTTACAGATTATTTTCCTAACATCAATAATAGTCATGTTTGGTACCAGAGTAGTAGTATTAAAATCATGGCTCTGTTACCCTAAGTTCTAATCCTAGATATTATACAGATACATATACTTAATACCCATAAAGTATTTTGTGTAAGATACTTAAACACTGTGTGCCTTGGTTTCCCCTTCTAAACAAATAGTAGGAATAATAAAAGCATTTTATTGTGATAATTGAGATGACATGTGGAGGTAAAACACTCAGACTTGTACCAGGTTCTTAATAAACAGTTAATGTTAATAACTTTGTCCAAGAGAACAGAATATAGGTAGTATAGCATGTATGTAGTACAATGAAAACTGCCTTCTAACTATAGTTTTAATGCCTTTTTTAGCTGATGACATTCCAGAACTGCTTAGCTCTTCCAGTCTATTTTCCATGCTGCTTCCCCTTATTATAGCCTACATAGGACCAGTAGCTGCTGCTATTCCCAAGGTGTGTAATTCTATAACTTTGATTTTTAAAAAAATAACATTTTTTAGATTTTATATCTTTTATTTAAAGATACTTTTTAATCCTTGAGGCACCTGGGTTATAGGTAATAGGCAGAGATTGATGTGTTATGTGGGAAAAGTTATTAGGAAAGACTTAAGATAAAAGATTTTTAAAATATATGAGCTTGATACCATATCTTCATCATCTTGAATAATAATAATGGAAAAGGAGAGAAGAGTTTTAAAGTAGAGAAATATTGAAGACGTGGAAGAAATTGTAAATTATTGATTCTTTGGCATAATTAAATATTGAGTATAACCTAATTTTCTGTAGATCACAAAAAACAAAGTGTTTAAAAATACAGACTAGGTATTTTAGTATAACATCTAAGAGAGAGCTTTTTTATCCATAAAGCAGATTTCTCATTGAACAAAAACTTAGAACCAACCTCTTGATGCAGATTGTTGCTAATGAGGATAACCAACACTTATAGTAATTCATAATTTAAAAACTAATTTCACATTTATCATCTTAATCTTTTGTTTTATATATATTTACTAGGTGGCTGTAGAAGTCTTTGGCCTTGTCCAACAATTGCTTCCCTCAGTTGCTATTTTGAATCAGAAGTATGCACCCCCTGCTTTCAATCCTAATCAGTCAACAGATAGCACCACAGGAAACCAGCCTGAACAAGGTCTCTCAGCTTGTACAACCTCTAATCACTATGCTGTCATAGAGAGTGAGCACCCATATAAGCCTGCCTCTGTGATGCACTACAAGGTAAGCACAGATTTCTGGTTAGACTCAATTGTAAAACTTTATTTGAGGTTCTATAATGATATCTTAAAGAACACTTTGCTTATTTTCAGAAATGTAGTCTCTTTTTTAGTGTATAAGTATAGAAAATCACAGATAGATACTACCAAATACACAGAAGGCTTTAAGAAAGAATTTCTCCCTAAAGAATACAGGTTTATGAGGATGGTTCTCAAATCTTCTCACAACTGTATTCCAGTATGTAATTCTAAACTCCCATGCTGTATATTGTAATAATAATGCATGTAAGAATTAAAATTCATAAGTCATTTTTTGAATTGACATTATTTGAATCCAGCCTAAGCTCTGAAAATTTACACATTGTAGGATTTAAGGAATCCTCTGTTTAGTGTTAAAAAAAAAAAAAACCCTGCAAAACATTTATAAATTCAATGTCATTATATTCAAAATCCTTTTTCTTTGTTTTTTTTTAAATTACATTATGTAAATTAATAAGTCATTCATTTCATCAGTTTTAATTAGAAGTTAACATTTTGTGTTCTTATAAAATTTTCATGTTTTTTTATTGTAGAGAATATTAAATGTATAAAAGTAAAGCAAGATAGTATGTTATACCTGAGCTATTCATCTCCCCAAGTTTAACAGTTTCATTGTTTTAAAGTACATTCATGATATTTTCTTAAACATATCTCTAAAATATAAGACATTTAAAAATAATCATAATAATTGGACAGAGAGAAGTGAAGGGAGGGATGGGGGTATCGGGATAAGAATGATAATAGAATCATATATGTGCATATATGATTACATAACCAGTATAACTCTAAATCAGAAGTTATATTCCATTTATATATAATATGTCAAAATGCATTGTACTGTCATGTATAATAAATTAGAACAAAAAATAAAAATAACTAATATTATAACTTCAAAAGTGAATGATTCCTTAATAAGATCATGCAAATTTTGCTAATTTATTTAAATCAGAATATAGATAAGATGCATACATTGCAGTCGGTTATGTCTCTCAAATCTCTTTAAATTTTAAAACCCTTTACATCTATAGATATTTTCTCCACCCCCCACCCTTTTCAATTTTGATAGTTGAAACTGGACCATGTGTCTGTTGGGTGAAGTCCTCTTCAGTTTACCTGCTGAGTCCTATAGACACCTTTTGTAGGTGTGAAATTCCTCATTTCCTTGCTCTCTGGTATAAGATGTTCCTGCTTCAGTACTGGAACCATCCAATTTTTTCAAAGACCTTGGTTTCTTTTACACATAAACATGTATTATATGTGCGTGTGTATATATACATATATTTGTGTGTAGATATATTTATTTATAGACATATTTATGTATATTTGTAGTTTTAGAAATATGTTTTTAAAGATAAAACTCTTCATGAGTTGTATTGATGATATTAATTGAAATAAGGATCACCAGAGCAATGATACACACCTGTATTCCCAATGGCTTTGGAGACTGAGGCAGGAGGATTGAAAGTTCAGAGCCAGCTTCAGAAGCTTAGGGAGCCCTTGAGCAACTCAGTGAGACCCTGTCTCTAAATAAAATATTAAAAAGGGCTGGGGATATGGCTCAGTAGTTAAGCACCCTTGGGTTCAATCTGCAGTAGCAAAAAAAAAAAAAAAAAAAGGGTGGGGGGAGGACACCTGAATCTCCTTTCTCACACATCTAGAATTTCTATTTTCAATGACACTGGGAATATTAAAATTAGAAAAGTGTATGTGCATGGGTAGGTAGGGTGAGTATGTTGTCCATTAATTATATCATAACTACAATGTAGTCAAATTGCTATGTTTTAAAGTAAATTAGAATGATCAATTACTGTCTTCTAAAGTAAGTTAGAATAACCTGTGATTATAAAACAATTGTTATATATTTTGAATAATTTGTTTTATTTTAGACTTTTCGTAATTGCTTTTAAATTTACATTTTGTTTTATAAATGTTGAAATAATTACATAATATATAACAAATCAACCTTTTATCTCTGTCCACTTCATTCATTTCCTTCCTTTTCTATCCTTGGTAATAATTTCTTTTAATTTTGTAGTTATCCTGTGGTTTTATTTAGTAAATGTGAAAACTCACTCTCACACACATATACAGAGGCAGAGTTGTGTGTGTGTGTGTGTGTATTTATATCCTCTTGCCTATTACCAGGTGGCATTCCCAGAATGTGTCAGGTGGATGACAATTGAATTTGACCCTCAGTGTGGTACTGCACAGTCAGAAGATGTCCTCCGTTTGCTGATTCCTGTTAGAACCATTCAGAATTCAGGATATGGACCAAAATTGACATCTGTTCATGAAAATCTTAATTCATGGATAGAATTAAAGAAATTTTCTGGATCCTCTGGATGGCCTACTATGGTTTTAGTGTTGCCAGGTAAATGTCCTCTTTTCTGTCTTATGGGGTAAAACAAATATGTGTATGTACATTTAATAAGGTTACACTATTGAAAAGTTTATTTAATTTTTTTGAGGAAATTATTTTTAAACTTATGGGAATTGCAGTTGAGGAATAAATAAGTTGCCCTGGATAAGGAACATACCAGGATCTGAGTTTTGGAGCAGAGTTAATATTGAAGAGTGGGTGTTTGTATAGTTGGGTCCAAGATATAGAAAAATATTAAATATTTTGTTTCTTAGTAAGTGCTAAATTTTTAGAACTTAATTAAGGACTCCAGTCCTTCCTTTGAAGAGAAGTTGTAAACCCTTCCGAGTTGTGTTAATTTTATTTCAGTTGGCTTTAAAGGTATGTGTGAGAGAGAGAGAACCTAAGTGTGTACAACTGTAATCACTGATACTCATGTTCTTTTAAAAGAAAGTTAAGTTTTTAAAATTATATGTAGTCTGCTGTGTTTTTATCCAATTAATCATAACTACTCTTGTGATGCTTTAAAGTGATAGCCTATTCAGAAACTTCTTTCTTGAACTGCAAACTGCCTTTGTTTGTTTATAAAGAGATGAGAAAAATCCAAATGCCAGCCTAGAGTATTGCCTACTTTGAAACAGCAAAGATTAGACTTGATCACCTCTGTGATTGACAGAAATCAAAAAATTGCTAATGTTACTTAACAGTAAATTTGGGGGAAAATTAATTATGATGAAAAATAACAATCATCCTCTTGAGATGTTCTATTTTTAGTTTTACTTTTAGCACAGTTCGTTTAGGAACCCATCTTCCAAAAAGTTTTAGAGTCTAAGTTGTATAGTGCTTGGGATGAATAAAAGAAAGGGGAATTTTTGATAAAATTGTTTCAGATTTTGACCTCAATTCTGGCTTTTTTTTTTTTATAAGGAAATGAGGCCCTTTTTTCATTAGAAACTGCTTCAGATTATGTGAAAGATGACAAAGCATCCTTCTATGGTTTCAAGTGTTTTGCAATTGGATATGAATTTAGTCCTGGACCTGATGAAGTAAGAACAAATTATCTTTCCATTTTGTTAAGGAAGGTTATGTTTTTAAAGACATATATCAACTTAAATTGCATCATTGCCTATATTCAAAAGTTTGAAATTTATTGTAAGCTAAGGATGTATAATTTAAAATATTTTGTAGTTTATGAGTGTGCACTGATTTTTTTCTACTTTTAATACATGAAGAAAATGAGGTTTGTGCACTGAGATTGAAGTGTAATTTTGAAATATCATGCTTTTGGTATAATCCTTTTTTTGGTATAATAATTTTTTTTGGTATAATAATTTTGATTGAAGTGTAATTTTGAAGTGTAATTATGTCTTCCCTGAGCCTATTCTAATGGATAAATCTTTCTGAGTAAATCATAGAACTTGATTTTATAAAGAGACTTTCAACTTTTCTAAATACTTTAAGTCATACACTAAAATAAAATCCAGGTCAGAGTTGATCGTGTTCCTTCAAAATGATGAATCAAAAATTATTTAGACAGTGAACCTATAAAACTGAACCTTATAACCTGCATTAGACAAAATAATGAATCTCTTCCATTCCCAATTTAACCATTAGCCCATACATGCTTCTATCTAATTTTAAAAAGTATATAAAAAGCTTGAACTTGAATTAATTTTTATTGATAATTCTTATTGTCTTTTAAACATTTTTTAAAGCAGCAAATTTTATACAATTCTACAGGGAGTCATTCAGTTGGAAAAAGAATTAGCCAATCTTGGTGGAGTTTGTGCAGCTGCTTTGATGAAAAAGGATCTAGCACTTCCTATTGGTAAGTCTTGTTGGGTATTAGTTATTTATTGATAAATGTTTTTAAAAGTTAAGAGTAAAATATGTTTATTACAGAACACCTGACAATAGATTTGCAAAATGAATTCCATATCACATACTCATAATCAATAACTGCTTAATATTCTAAGAGTTTAAGTTTATTCTAAAGGGTTCTGTAATCCTTTTTAATTACACAAACCCATGCACATGTACACTCTCCTTATGCATGTGTATACAATGCCAATCATTGGGTTAAGCATTAAACATAGAGGATTATACCAAAAGCGTGATATTTCTAAATTTCTGTGGAAATATCAAGTAGACAGTTGAATATTTAGTGCCTGGGGCTCAGGGGATATGTTAATAAAAATGTCATTTGAACTCAGTTGTTATGTAAACATAGCCCAGGGTCAAAGCTGGGACCACTAAAATTTTTAAGATGAACAAAACAGGAAGAAGAGATCCCATGTAGAACTGTAAATGTGAACAGCAACTGAAGGAGCAGAAAAACTAGGAGTGGGTATTCATGAGAATTGTATATACTACTGAAAATTAATTTAAATCTATCACTGCATTTGAAAATTTGTTTATTTGTGTCCTCAATGAGAAATAAATTAGTAAAATTAGATATCTAAGGACCTTCAGAATAGATTGAGAATAGAAAGTGAAGGACAGCCTTCACTGGAAATTGCTTTTCAGAACCATTTTCATGTGGAGGAGAACAGAGTGAGTGACAGAAATGATACCTCTACATGAAGTAAAATTATATGTGTGTAAATTAATTTATGATCAAGAGGGTTATATATGGTTTAACATTGTATTTTTACTATAGTTATAAAGAAAACGTTTTTTTCTTTTTCTAAATCTCTTCCCAAAATTCCATCTATAGCTCTTCCTTATAATATTACCTTTCCAACTCTATCCTTTGTTTCCTCTCATTTTCTCTCTCTTCTCCTTTACTTCTTTCTGTATTTTACTTTTTTTCTATTGGTCCCTTTCAATCTTTTCAGTTCCCTTGATCAGACTTATTATTTTCACATAATATTGGTATATATGTGAAAAATGAGACCTTTTATATTCTATTTATATGAAGAAAATGTTTTGCATCCTCTTTAGAGGATAGAGGATATTTGTTATTTGTTAATAAGTGTTCAATTTTTAAATATATATGCTTTTTGACATGGCAATTTTTTATATACACTTGCACAGATGATCAAAAAGATAAGTTAAAGAAATGACAAATGTAGCAGTGCATGTGATTGTAAAACCTAAATGCAATTAAAAGTCTGTCAATGGAATCTGGTTATATTGTAATCACATATTCATACAGTGGGAGATGTTAAAGTACTTTTATATGGTTGACAAAGAAAGATGTCCAAATTATATAAGTAGGAAAAGCAAGTTGCAGAAGGTTCCATTTTACACGTCCTATCTTATTTACAAATGTGTGTATTCATTTATGTGTATATTGACACACACACTTTTATACATTGTTTATACAAATAATACTAAGAAACTGTTGACACTGGTCATCATTGGAGGAGATGTGAAGCTCATTAGAAAGATAGAATTATTTATTCCATCCAGGCTCAGCAATGCACGCCTATAATTCCAGCAGTTTGGGAGGCTGAGTTAGGAGGATTCTGAGTTCAAAGCAAGCTTCAGCAACTTAGCAAGGCCTTAACCAACTCACTGAGACCCTGTCTCCAACTAACTGCTGGATATGGCTTAGTGTTTAAATACACAGTGTTTCAATCCCCAGTACCAAAAGGAAAAAAAAATAATTATTTATTCCACACTTCTGTACAATCTGAATATTTCCCCTTGAACTTTATTTGTAGAATTTCACAATTGAATCTATCAAAAAAATCAATAAAATATGTTCTATATTAAGCAGTAAAGAAGAAAATAGGTAGAGCACATGGTCAGTACTTTATGTTTCTATGTGAACCATCATTGTTTATGAAAAGTATAGTTCTTCTCTAAGTCAATCAAAATACAAAGGTTCAGATTCAGAATAATCAGTTTCCTTTTTTTAATTAAATTAATTAAATGCACTAAATCAAAAGCCTTTATTTATTATGCATAAATATAGTATATATTTTTTTGCATATTATTCATAAAATCTTTTTTGATTATTGGTTTGAGAATTGTAGCTTCATTAAAAATATTTTACAATTTAAAATCTAATCACTGAGATTTACCCAAAACAATAAATCTTTTCCTTATGGAGTAGCAGAATTGTGAACAGGGTGTGATGAATGAAAGACTAGAAGGTTTAAGTATTAATATATCTTAGTAAATCTTTTCATTTGCATAATAGGTAATGAATTAGAAGAAGATCTTGAAATTCTTGAAGAGGCTGCATTACAGGTATTGTCCTGAACACTAGAAGGATAAATTTTATTAGTTTTAAAGCAGTATTTTCACAAGATTAGCCTTACTTTTCTTGAACAGTGTTCTTTAAATAATTCTTTCTGTTCTTCAGCAGTTATAAGAGACACATGACTTTTAATTGTTCTCCTTGATGAGAGGAACTCATGTGAGCTCAGACTATATTGTGTGGTGGGTATTGACTCTGGAGTTAGACCAAAATCTTATCAGAGAAAGAAGAGGAAACCAAGCTGGAAGCGAAGGAATCCTTTTCAGAACTGTGGACATTTAAATTCCATTTTGAAAGTTCCCTTTACCAGCTAGACAAAGGGGAAGGGCCTCTCATAAAGGAAACTAGTTTAAGGTGTTATACAAGGGCTGTATTTGAAATACTTATAGAGAGTGGCAAAATTTGAGGAAGATATATTTGGTGAGTTTAGACTGTGTGAGACATATATGTCATATTAAATGGCAGAACCAGCCAGGTGCAGTGGCACACACCTGTAATCCCAGCAGCTCAGCGGGCTGAGGCAAGAGGATTGCAAGTTCATAGCCAGCCTCAGCAAAAGCAAGACTAAGCAACTCAGTGAGACCCTGTCTCTAAATAAAATACAAAAGGATGGGGACGTGTCTCAGTGGTCAAGTGCCCCTGAGTTTAATCCCTAGTTCCAAAAAGAAAATTAAAAAAGGAAGTAAAACCAGTTGGCTTTAGACATTTGGGAGCCCTTAATTTGTTACCATTATTGGTTTGTTTGTTTATTTATGTAGTCATTAGTTATGTAGACCATGTGACAGTGTAATGGAAATATATCAGTACTATATTTCAATTGAAATGCTCTTTTTTGCCTTTTTTGTCAAACTATAATATCTTTTTACTTATAATTTCTAAGAGATTTAAATTGCTCTATGAATTCATCAGTATGAATTTATCTGGGTAGCAGTCATTATTATTTGGATAAAAACATCAGAATGTGCAGGAAGCAATTTTTCAAATTATAATATCTACTGAACCCAGGCCAGAAATGCTGATGGTACTAATTGAGTACTAATGTATGCTACATACCAAGACTATTAATGATGAGTGATTTTTGTGGATTGAAATGGCAAAGGTAGAAGATAGATGGTGTCTCAGACATTCAATTGAATTCATGGCATCCAACCCAGATTTCATGGGTTTGTAAGGTCCTCTGGGAAAAAAAAAAAAAAAAAAAAAAAGTTAAATCTTTGTATCTTAAATTTTTTTTTCAGAGCTAGGGTGGAATATTTCCCCTTGAACTTAATTTTTCTTATTAGGTAAAAATACTGTAAAAATACACTATTTAGATGGGTGTGGTGGCACATGCCTGTAATCCCAGAGGCTCAGGAGGCTGAAGCAGGAGAATTGCAAATTCAAAGCCTGCATTAGCAACTTAGTAAGGCCCTAGGCAACCTGTTGCAAAATAAAGGGCTTAGTGGTTAAGTGCCCCTGGATTCAATCTCTAGAACCAAAAAACAAAAACAGTATTTTTATTATCAGAAATATCAATTAAAGGGCATTCTAATAGCCTAAAATAAAAAGGCTATATTCCTCAAATAAAGGACTCACTCTATCGTATCCTTATTCTTACTAATTTTGCCAGCTCCAGAGAATAATGAGCACACATTTATGCTCATTATTCATGTTTACATTCTGTTCTAGGTGTGTGTAATTAGTGGTAGTAACAGCACTTTTCTCATTTACAGTATCTTTAGTACTATTTCTCCATTTTTACAGTTAGACTTTCAAATCAGTATTATTTTTTATGTGTTACAATAAAGTGAATTTCAGAGAAATTATGTGACTTATCTAAGAAGTGAGTTAGTTGAGAAATAAAGGTTAGTACATAGGTCTTCCAATTCCTAGAGCTGATATTTTCCATTTTACTTATTTCCGGAGATAAACTGAACAAAGCAGCAATACTAAAACCAAACATTTATTTCTTATTAACTTTATTAAGCACTATCCTAAAAATTCTTCATATTTTTATCTTATTCTGTAGGAAATTCCTGCAAATTAGAGATTCTTATCTCTGTTAACATATTTTAAAAAGAAAAACTGAAGGGCAAAGAACTTGAATAACTTGCCTAGGGTCGCACAACTTGTAAAACACGTGAATTGGAATTCAACTTATCGCAGTTTGGCAAAAAAGTTCCTAACTTTGACCATTAAGCACTGATGATAGGGAGACATCATATTCTCAGTAATTTTAAGAAGCCTCTGGATATTAGCAAACCACCAGTTTGTCCTTGTTTGAAAAAACAAAAAAGTTAAATCTTTGAATCTTAAGATATAAAAATAATAAACATTATATTAATAAACATATCAAGCAACATTTAAGTTTAGGTGGGCCATCAAGGAGCTCATACATTATGATTTTAGAAATTATTATCATATGTAAAATGTCCTTTAAGTTGGATATAAAGAAATCTTTATTGTGTTACTATTTAAGAACAAAAATGTTCCCACCTTTTTGATGTATAGTTGTGGTGATCTAACATGCATTAAATACCTTCCATTTGTCAAATTATATAGTATGTGTTTTATATGTGTCTGTAATTTAAATTGTGTAAGACCCTTATAAGGGGGGCAATTATTTGATCATCAATTTAAACATTTTGCAGATTCAGGGATGATAATTCATTAGACAATTTGTCGACAGCACAGAATTATTTGTCCAAAGTCAGGATTTGACTCTGAAGATAACATTTTTTTTTTGAAATTACATAAATTATAGAATGTAGGTTGCTGTGGGATAGTTCAATAAATTTAGAAGTGTAACCCTTTTCTATGAAAAATATTTTTGAAATTTGTTATTTAAAAATTTTTAAAAGCAGAGGTCATAGTTCAGTGATAGAGCACTTGCCTAGCACATAAATTATGGAATGTAGGTTGCTGAAGTCATGACCATGATACCCACCTACCCAAAAGAACAGATATGATTTACTGATAATTTCTGTCAATAAGGAAGACTTCAAGAAAGGGAGACTTAGAAAGAACTCTGGCTCTAACAGATGAGGATGTGGGGAGTAGAGGGCTGGCATAGGAAGAGATGCATCACTTCTGATAAGATGCTTTTTTGTGAGGAGGGGAAAGAGACAGGAAGTATTATCCCTTATTTTTCCCTCCTAGAAGTTTCTACAGTATGGGCTAAAGAAAGGAATATTGCAGCATGGGGAGAAAATGATTTTTCTGAGAAGGCCTAACTAAAATGTGTACAATTTGGAAAACTTTATGTAAATTTTTGTATTTCAGAGTATACAGATAATCTTTTTTACCCAACAGGTGTGCAAAACTCATTCTGGTATACTTGGCAAGGGATTAGCTCTTTCTCATTCACCAACTATATTAGAGGCTCTTGAAGGAAACTTACCACTTCAAATCCAAAGCAATGAGCAGTCCTTCCTGGATGATTTTATTGCTTGTGTCCCAGGATCAAGTGGTGGAAGGCTTGCAAGGTATTGTGCTTTATATAATATACAGTTACTTTCTTTTAGAGCATCATTGCTGAAGAAATGAAAGGAGAGTCATTAGGATATTAAAATGCTGACTAAAATATTCTGGTTTATGTGTTTTGCAGTTGCTGAAATATAAAATGGTGATTAATATTTAAAACTACATGATATTTATTAATGATTATTGTTTTGCCATTTGCTTTCTTTTTTATGATAAAAAATGCTGGCCTGTGTTATTTTACTAATAAAAATATAGCTGGATGATATAGCTCAGTTGGAAGTGATTGCCTAGCAAGAACAAGGTTTTATTTTTAAAATTGCAGAGATTACTCTACTTTTTAAAATCCAAATAGTGACTGACAATTTTTTCAGTCAGCCTCACTGCAATCTTTGTAAATATTTTTAGGTGATGCTTAATTGAATTACTTATTACTCATCTCACAGGACAACTGGAACATGTAAATCACAAAATGAGTCCGGGGGGTATGTTACAAACCAAAGAAAATGGCAAATTTTAAATGGAAGGGAAAGTAATAAAGAATATAGTAAGAAATTGTGTGAAGAAAGGGTGGACAGTCTACCTTTGAACCTTGCTGCCCTAAAACCAGAATTCTTTTTCTGTCCAGCTATCATAGAACAATTGTTCTTTGCCAGGCTTTTAGACAGGTGAAATCAGAGAGATTTCCTGCAGTAAGAATAAGTGTCCTTAGGACTTCAAACTGTATATAAATTCAGTTCATTTTGGGGGGGTATTTAAATTAGCCATATTTAAAATTTCAGATTTTCTGCTGGGCATGGTGGCGCACACTTGTAATCTCAGCAACTTAGCAAAGCCCTAAGTAACTTAGTGAAACCCAGTCTGAATAAAATACCAAAAAAAGCGGGGGTGTGTGGCTGGGGATGTGGCTCAGTGTTAAGGACCCCTAGGTTCACTCCCCAGTACCAAAAGAAAAAAAATTCAGATTTTCTGATTTTTAAGGTTTTTATCAAATTGTACATAAACATCAGAAATTTCATATGCTTTGGCATTTTTTAAATGAATATAAATAGTATTTATTTTTTTATTGGTATATTATAATTATACATAATAGTGGAATTCATTATGCCCATAAGCATTTACCAATTTGATCTCATTTCTCAGTTGGTATTTTTTAAGTGAATTTATCATTAACAGTTGCCAAAGAAGCCACTTGTGATTATTATTAAATCAGAAATAGATATTACTTATATTTTGTTCAGTGAAAGTTTCATTTATTTGGCTTAATTTCATTTTAATCATTGAAGGTGCTGATGAATGTTTGCTTTTTTGTTTGTTATCATTATTTTAAGATGGCTTCAACCAGATTCCTATGCTGATCCTCAAAAGACATCACTGATACTGAATAAAGATGATATTCGTTGTGGTTGGCCTACTACAATAACTGTTCAAACGAAAGACCAGTATGGAGATGTGGTACATGTTCCCAATATGAAGGTAATTCTGTCTGAATTAAATTACAAGACTTTTGTACACTGAATGCTGTAACTGGTAAAATATTAGGAATGGCAGGTGCACAGAGTCTAGTTTTTCTGTCCTTTGTATATATAATGTAGGACACAGAACATTTAAATGATTTGGTTATATTAACTCTAAATTATATGCTGGAAGATGTGGTGAGTCAAAGGAAGGATTCGAAAGTCTATGTATAAAGAGTGCTAGGCACATGGGGGAAGGCCCATGGTAATAGTGATTGAATTTTTAATGAATGAAAGCATGTTTTTTTACATTTTTATTGATTTTTTAAAAATAAATGACAGCAGAATGTATTACAATTCTTATTACACATATAGAACACATTTTGTTATATCTCTGGTTGTATATAAAGTATGTTCACACCAATTCATGTCTTCATACATGTACTTTGGATAATGATGTCCATCACATTCAACCATCATTACTAACCCCCTGCCCCTTCCCTTCCCCTCCCACCCCTCTGCCCTATCTGGAGTTCATCTATTCCTCCCATGCTCCCTTTCCCTACCCCTCTATGAGTCAGTCTTATATCAGAGAAAACATTCAGCTTTTTTGGGGATTGGCTAACTTCACTTAACATTATCTTCTGTAACTCCATCCATTTTTCTGCAAATGCCATGATTTTATTCTCTTTTATTGCTGAGTAATATTCCATTATGTACATATGCCACATTTTTTTAATCTATTCATCTACTGAAGGGCATCAAGGTAAAAGAATACATTTTTAAGTTATGTTTGTTTGTTTGTTTGTTTATATATCTTTGGTTCTGGGGATTGGACCCAGGGGGCTTAACCACAGAGCCATATTTTCTACTTTTTATATTGAGATAGAGTCTCAATAAATTGCTGAGGCTGGCTTTGAATCCACAATCCTCCTGCCTCAGCCTCCTAAACTGCTAGGATTATAGGCATGTCCAATACCTGGCAGTTTTGTTTATAATTTTAAAATACTGAAGTACATTTTGTATTTGGTATTATTGTTACCACATTTTAGAATAATGATATTAAATAAATTCGAAATCTATGAATTTAGGTCATAAAAAAATAAGGAATAGAAATAATCAATTACTGTATTAATGAAGAAAGAATTCTTTGGACACCACATTTCTGAGACATTAATAAGGATATTTAGGGCTGGGGTTGTGGCTCAGTGGTAGAGCACTTGCCTGGTATGCATGAGGCACTGGGTTTGATTCTCAGCACCACATATAAATAAATAAATAAAACAAAGGTCCATTAATAATGGAAAAAGAAATTAAAGTATTAAAAAAGGATATTTATATTATATTGTAATATAATCTTGAATTGTGATACCTCATCTAAACATTTTATCATATTTTTTAATAATTGATACTGAAAGAAATTTTAGGCAGATCCCAATCTTGTTTTGCTCCAGTGTTGAATTGGAGGGATTGGTTTTTTGAAGCTTAGAGGTAATTAAGCCACAAAACTATTTTTGCTCATAGGATACCTAATTTTACTTCAGTATTTACTTATAGTAAAATTGTTTCACCTACATTATTTCATGTACAGCATTTTCTTCCCATCTTTGGGTTCTTTTTTTAAATCATTAATCATTCTTTCTTTTCTGTCCTGTTTTTCTCTCTTCTTCTTTCCTCTCTTTATGTCTCCTCCCTCTCTTACCCTTCTTCCTTTCTCCTGTCTATGTGCTTTTTCTACAATGTCTCCTACTCCATCTTTAGACCTCTTATTCAGTGTGTTAAAAATTGATATCATATTGATCTCCAAGTTAGAAACTGTACCTAGAATACTCCTTTAAAAAGGAGAAAAGTGGATTTTTAAAATTTTATAATTTTTTATTTTATTAATATCACATTGTAACAGCTAGAAGCAAAATTAGTCTATTTTTATTTTTAGCACAGGGTCTAATTAGCATTTTAAACCTCCTCAAAATTATTAAAATATTTATGTAGTGTTGTGTTGCTAATTATTTGAAATGTAAGAGTTGATTTGCAGGTAATATTCATCAAATTCTATAATGCTTGGGAGATTTTTTGGTGTGGTGCTAGGGGTTAAACCCAGTGCTTTGGTATGCTGGATAAGTCCTCTACTACTGAGCTACACCCTGAAGCTCCAAAATGCTTTTTAAAGCAATAAATATTATATTTCTTTACTTACAAAATGATCATTCCAAGAAAGTCTTGTTTAGTAATGGGACCAGTCACATAGGAAATAAGAGAATAACAACAAGTTTATAAAAGAAGCAGAATGATTAACATTCTATAATATCTCAACATTAACATTAACATTTACTCAGAAAATGGTTGTTTAGCTAATGATTCAGCCAAAATGATATGTATCAAAATATAGTATGTTTTATTTATAATCAAATGTCTTAGAATTTGAAAGCTTTTGTTTTTTTTAATTACATTTAAAGATTTTAGTCATGACAGATGTATATGAGCTGAAGAATTTTACCTTGTAGACTTAAAATGCTGGTTTAGTTTTTCAAAATACGAATGGGTTTTTTAATATTCCCAGGTCATTATGTCAATTCAAATACTGATTTCTCAACCCCAGCTGAAGATTGTGTTTCTTCAATAGATCGTGTGTGTCAGCTACACTTAACTTTATGTATACATAAAAAGCCTCAAATTACAGATTCCATGGGATGACATTATTAATAAGGATAGTAAATATTAAAGATATTCTGCAATTCCAAGATGTCCCTCAGTTACTTAACTAATACTGTCACATTAATTTACACTACCTTTTCTATTTCTACAAAGATCCTGCTGTTTGATTACCTATTCAAAAGTATTGTCAATAGGAACAGCAAAAACTTTTTATTGAAGCTCAGAATGATGATGCTGCCTGATGAGGAACTAAATTCAGAATTCAGGTTGTAAATCTGTAGTTAGTTACCTAGGGTTCAAAATGCCCCCCCCCCCGCCGCCCCAATGCAGTAACAGACAAAAACAGAATAAAACAGTTTGCTGTAAATCCTGGTATAATTTTTGATGCTGTGGAGTGAATCAGGACCTTATGCTTGCTACATATACACTCTTATCACCGAGCTACACTCTACACTCCCAGTCCTCCTAAAGTATTTCTGAAAAATGTTTTGTTATAAGCCAGTTTGTATTTTCAGTATTTTAACATGTTAAAATATATGCTTGCAGGTGTGCTGGGGTTGTGGCTTGGAGGTAGAGTGCTTGCCTAGCATGTGTGAGGCACTGGGTTCTATCCTCAGCACCACATAAAAAAATAAAATAAAGATATTGTGTCCACCTATAACTAAAAAATTATTAAGCTTTTAATAGTTATTATTAATAATTAATAATTATTAAACTTTTGAAGAGAATGCCAAGGTAAATCAATGCTAATATAGAATTTATATAATTATGAGTCCATGATTGTAAATTGCCTCTTCTGATGTGTCAAGGACAATTACATAATAATAGTATTTGTGTTTTATAATATCATGATTAGGTGGAAGTGAAAGCCGTCCCTGTTTCTCAGAAAAAAACATCTTTACAGCAAGAGCAAGTAAAGAAATCTCAAAGGATTCCTGGCAGTCCTGCAGTAACAGCGGCATCTGCTAATGCCGACATGACTTTTGGTGGCCTGGCATCACCGAAATTGGATGTCTCATATGAACCAATGATAGTTAAGGAGGCTCGATATATTGCAATAACAATGATGAAGGTAACTTATTTAAAAGAGAACTTTTTTTCACCATTTAACAAAAAATTCAGTCATTCAAATACAGACACAAAATTGTATGTCTAAAGGTCTATTATTAGATGTTAAACTCCCAGAATATTTTTTAAAATGATGCTATCTTCTTCTACGGGGCATTTTCGTTGCTTTCAGGCAGATATGTAGAGGGGAATCACTAGTTTTAGAACAAGTTAATCTCATCAGAGATTGATTTTTATTCCCTGCAAAAGTACTTGTGTATTTTTAATCCATATACTACTACTATTAGAACATAGTTCTTAAGGGTTTTATGTTTTTCTTATGCCCCCTTCACTTTTTAGTTCCTCTCAAATGCCCAGTGCATTTCTTTATGTTTCCTACTTCTTTTGGCATTTTAGTTCTCTGATTCCTTTATGTAGATTTAAAAAAATATTTTGTCTAGCTATTTTTATCTTATCTTGAGAGGTAATATTAGTCTAAATTATCAAGATGGTCATTATATGAAATTGGAGTTATTAATAAACAGTGATGAGCCTCTATATCTAGTAAAATAATGGTCTGATTAAATTGGTGTTTTATACAGATTGTGGTGGAGTAGAGACAGTACAATTAGGCAGATAGATGATTATGAAGCATGGTTTGATTTAAACCTCTAGGAGACTATTGAAATGTGCTGAATTCTTGGACAAATGAGTTTTCACTCAGAATAGAAAAAAATGAAGATATTTCAAGAGATAAAAATGGTATCTAACACTCAGGTTGTAGGGTTGGTCTTAAAGAGGAAGCATAATAGTGCCTCGTTCTTTCTACCAAGAGAGCGTAGACAATAATTAATATAAATGTTGGTAAATTTGTAGATTGTACACCTAATAAACTACTTAAGATAATAATTTTGTTTTAGATTAAAGATGGGAGTTAGGAATCTTAGGGTCAAGATTTTGAATCAAAACAAAAAAATAACAAAATAGTTATTGTAGAGAACAAAATATGAAATTGACCAGAAAAGACTTGTCATACATCCTTGAATTAATTGAAATTGAATACCATACAGTGTAGTGTGATAAGAATGTGGATAATGTGAGCATTTAGATTGTTTCAGCATTGACATTTTGCCAAATAGTTTAAGAAGAGTACTAAACAGGAGTTGCGTATGTGGTTGTTAAAGAGAGGATAGTATAACCTATGTAGTTTTGGAAGGGGAAATGGGAGATGATTCAGACAAAGAGAAAGTTGAGTAAGAGGGACTGGAAATCTAAAAGTAGATATAATGCTAGAAATTGAGGTAGGAAACTGAGCAGGCTGTATTCTTTGATTTCAGAGATAGAACAATTTTGTAAAATATTACGGGTCTGTGACTTTTGTTGTAGGTGTTTGAAATAAACTTAAAGTTGGTTATTAAGGATGAAGAAATTCAGGATCAAAAAGCTGGAATTTTGGGTTGGGGTTATGGCTCAGTGATAGAGTAGATGCCTCGCACGTGTGAGGGACTGGGTTCGATTTTCAGCACCACATACAAATAAATGAATAAAAAAAGGTCTGTCAACAATTAAAAAATATTTTTTAAAAAGCTGGAATTTTAAATGTGATAGACATCATTATCCAAAGTACATGTAAGAAGACACGAATTGGTGTCAGCATACTTTATATACAGCCAGAGATAAGAAAAATTGTACTGTATACGTGTAATAAGAATTGTAATGCAGTCCGCTGTCATTTATTTTTAAAAAATCAATTTAAAAAAAAGCTGGCATTTTAGATGAACTGCCCACTGGCTATTGAAGAATTCAAAACTAAACATTCATTTCAGCTTGTATCTAAGGAACTGACTTTCTGGGTTTTTTTGTTTTTTGATTTTTTTTTTAACCTCTCTCTCCCTAATCATTCTTCTTAGTTTCCTATTAACATGCCTCCACTTGTATAATTTTTTTTTTAAATTCAGAACTGAGAGCAGGATTTCAGAATGTTCTGAATGGCACCTGGTTAGAGCAGTTAGAGAATGCCATTCCCGGACTATCTCTTTGGGACGTTCAGTCATGTTTCAGGAAAGTAGACATCATGTACCCATTTAATAGTGAGTGAAATATTGTGGAAGGTGGAAAAATGAGATATAGTTTCTTCTCTCATGAATACATTTAATAATATATATTTACAGGAAAAGGAAAGTGATGGAGTAGAAAACACTACTGGGAGTCTAGAATCCTGGGTTTTCTAACTGTTGACTCCTGTCGAAATTTGCACTCAAAGTGCATTTTTCTGGTCTAGGAATATACTCAATGATACAATGTTTTCCTGAAATATGTGAAGCCCTGGGTTCAATCCCTGGGACCACAGAAAATAAAGCAGAGGATGTTTATGTACAATGTTTGCATAGACAAAGGAAGTGAAATAATTTCTAAATTACTTTCATGAGGACAAAAAGATAAGGAGAAGGAAGGGTGGTTTTTTAATGGATATGCTCCCCTTTATAAGTAGAATAGTTAGAAGCAGATGTGGAATTGGAAATCTTGACCTGAACTTTAAAAGATAATGATTAATTTGGTAATGTTACAGATATACAAAAGCATAAAGAATAATGTGCCATTTTTTGTCTACACATTTCACCATAATTGTTTCAATATTTTTGCTATTTTTATTAAGTAACAGATTTTTACAGGCACAGTTGAAGCCATTTATAAAACCTCAATCAATTCCCACCCCATCCTTAGAGGTAACCATTATCCTGAATGTCATGGTGATCATTCCCTTACATTTGTATGTTTTTGTCCTGTGACTGAATACATATTTATCCATGAGCAATATATTTAGGTGTTCTGTATGCATCCCAAAAGTTTATAAAATGATATCAGATTTTACATATCCTTTTGCCAGATTTTTACTCATCATTAATTTTGAGTTTTAGTGAGATAGTTGAAGTTTATTCATCTTAACTAAATATTTCATTAATTTCTCTTCCAAAATTTGTTCAGTTTCTCATTGATGTACATTTAATTTAAGCTGTTTGAAATAAACATCCTTGCACTTGTCTCCTTTTGCACTGGGTTTTTGTTTGTTCATTTGTTTTTTAATAGACTATATCTTACTATGTTGCCCAAACTCGCACCTAACCCTCCAGTGTAGGTGGGACTATAGGCATTTACTATCATTTGATTATTATTAACACAATTTGATGACTGTGATATGATTATTTTGTTGTTTAGTTAAATAACTTTCAATATTTATTGTCCTTTCAGATTTCTTCTTTGGGAAATTGTCTTTACTCACTTTTGTTGTTCTTTGTAAAATAATTTATTAAATTTTTACATTAATGTTTAAAACATATTGCATATGTACCATTGTACCAGTCTCTTTAATGTACGTAATCTTTTTTTTTTTTCCTTTTCTTTTGATACTGGTGATTGAACCCAGAGTATTCTCCCACTGGACTATGTCCCCCATTCTTTTTAATTTTAAAATTTTTAATTTTATTTATTAATTTTTAAATTTAGATATGACAGTGGAATGTATTACAATTCTTATTACACATATAGAGCACAATTTTTCAAATCTCTGGTTGTATACAAAGTATATTCACACCAATTCGTGTCTTCATACATGTACTTTGGATAATGATGTCCATCACATTCCACCATCATTTCTAACCCCCTGCCCCCTCCTTTCCCCTCCCACTCCTCTTTTAGAATTTGTCTATTCCTGCTATGCTCCCCCTCCATATCTCTCTACTTGCAAATGCTATGATTTTATTCTCTTTTATTGCTGAGTAATATTCCATTGTGTATATATACCACATTTTTACTCACTTTTATTTTGTGTAGTTTCTCTCTTTTATTGATTTGACCTTTATTATGGATGCATATCTCATTTGGGTTATATATATTACAAATCCACTCTCTTTTTGATGAAGCCTTTTCTCTAGAGCATATTTTTAATACAAATCTACATTTTAATATACTGAAAAGATATTCTTTTTGAAATATTTTGTTCAAGTTTTTTCATTTGAGTCTTTAACACAACAGGAAAATATTTTTGTAAATGGTGGTAGGGTCATTGAATTTTTTTTCTTTTCTCCTTGTATGGATAACCAGTTTTCTCAATACCATTTATTAATTGTTTTATCATTTCACTGATTGAGAATGTTTTTAATGATTTTATGATTACTACTGGTTTGTTTCCCAAAAGGTTTATGAAAATTACTCATTTGAGGAGCTGCGTTTTGCATCACCAACTCCTAAGAGGTAAGGATCATTTTCTGAAAGAATAGCTAAAATGTCAGTTGTCATCTCCTTACACCTAAAATAATTCTACATTTCAACTTTTAACTTTCATAAATAAATAATTACCACCATATAATAAGGTGTAGATTTGCTAGCAGAGTGTACATTCAATTGGAATACTGTCAGTATTTTACAAAACTACTAGAGAAACAATAAATACTCATTAAAATAAGTATTAATTGGCTTGTCTGGGGTTGATTGGGTTTTGTTTGATTTTTTTTTTTTTTGCTGTTTTTTAATTATTCCTTTTCTTCTTCCAATGAGTTATGAAAAGATTTCACATTTGGTTATGATATCTTAAGTTTTCAACCCCTGAATAATTCTGTTAACTTCATATTTAAGCAGATCCATGGTACTTCAGAGAGTTCATTTACATAAAATTTAGGCAAAGCTCTGAAGTAAATCTGAGAAAGCATACTTACTTATAGGCTTCATTGTATTGCATATCACATGACTTTACTAGAAACCAACAGATTACTTTGACTTTGTTTTGGTATATATGCAAAGTACAATTGTAATATACAATATAGAAAGTTTTCTTTTTTCCTAAAAAGAGAGTGCTGTACATTGTATCTTTGGGTACATGAAAGTAGCATTTTGTTCCTGACTTTAGTTAATAAAATGTCTGCTGGAGTAGAAGCATATGTATATAGGTGACTTTTTGACCAGTGTGATTCTGCAATCTGTACAATTAGAAAAATGAGAAATTATACTCCAATGATGCAAATGTATGAATTGCCAAGATCATTGTAATGTCATGTGTAGATAATAAAAAAAATTGTAAAATAAATGTGAACAGTATTAATTTATAGCATGTTAAATAAGATCAAGCCGACCTTTTCCCTACTAAACAGGTTTTTGTATACATTGGGCATCTTAAACCTAATTGAAATAGTCTCATCTAAGAAAATTAATGTAATCATTTTTAAAACTGTTGAGCTCCTGCTATTGGAAAGGCTTTGAGTACCTTTATGAACGTGACATTTGTGGTTGTGATTCTCATGGCATTTACATTCCTAAGGAGAAACAATCACCCTTTAAATAATCTTGTACAAGCCCAGGCAGGGAAGGGGCCTTCTGCGTAGTATCCAACACCCCATACAGCATCCCACATGAAAGCTGGCAGGGAGGGAGGGCTTAATGCAGCCTCTGCAAAAGCACTGGTAGTGACCTGGAACCAGGAAGGGAAGGAGTACCCTGCACAGCTTCTGCAAAAGCCCAGGCAAGGAAAGAAGCACCCCACTCAGCTTCCTTAGGAATGAGAAAGGAGCACTCCATGCAGCCCTAAAAAAGGGCCCAGGCAGGGAAGGAGTGCCTCATGCAACATCCCTGGAACACAGGCAGGAAAGGACCATCTGAAAGAGCCCTGGCAGAGAAAAAGCACTCTGACGCATCCGAGGAACCCTGGGCAGAGAAGTAGAGCCCACTCCATCAACCCCTGGCTGAAAGGGAGAGCTCCAGGCACTTGATTAGTGCCTTTGCAAGCCAGAATAGAGACAGATCTGTGGCCTGCAAATTTCAGTGGTGGGAAATAAGAGCTCTCATCCAAGCCAGAATACAGTTTTGGCCCCAAGCCCAAAACAAAAAAAAAAAAAAAAGGAAACCCTTAAGACTGCTATTCTGCTATCATTCTTGCCTGTTCTTTTCATAAGGTTGAATAGTATGTGGCTTGGCTCTTAAGTGATTTCAGTAAATAGCATCAGTAATTGCTCTCAGAGTGGTACTGATACTGCAGTTATCAGAGGCCACACATTGAGTTAAACTACCAATACTTGGTTGTTTACTCAATCCAGGGCTCCTAAGAGGGAAAATCCCACAAAATAGTTGTTTGCTTAAAATAGGATGGTTATATCCTAATAATGGCTAGACATACAAACAATATGAAAAAGCAAGGGAACAAACTACCCCAGACAGCCCATAACACTGACTCCATAGATACCACAGTCAAGGAGATGTCTCATACAGAATTTAGAAGATTCTTGGTTAAAATGATCAGTTAGCTAAAAGAAGATGTATAGAGTGAAATTAGAAAATATAGGAAATGAAGATCACTTCATTAAAGAGACATAGATCCTGAGAAAGAACCAGACACAAATCTTGGAAATCAGGACTCAATAAACCAAATTAAAAATTCATTGGAAAGCCTCACCAGTCGATTAAACCACTTTGAAGATAGATTTTCAGGCCTTAAAGACAAAGTATATAATCTTTAAAATCAAGTTGACCATAAAGAAAAGATGTTAAGAGACCATGACCAAAATATTTTAAGAAATTTGGGACACCATCAAAAGACCAAATCACTGGAGTAAATGAAAGTTTCCAAAAACAAATTAAAAGGATGCACAACTTTTCAATGAAATAATATTGGAAATTTTTCCAAATATGAGGAATGAGGTGGTAATTCAAATACAAGAGACATACAAAACTCCAAATAGGCAGTATATATATTCTCCAACACAATAATAATGAAAATACCTAATATACAGTATAAGGATAGACTTTTAAAAGCCACAAGGGAAAAACAGCAAGTCACATTTAGAGGAAACCAATTCAGATCTCAACTGACTTCTCAACCCAGACCATAAAAGCCAGGAGAGCTTGGAATAATATATACCAACCTCTAAAAGAAAATGGGTACCAACCAGGATTACTATAGCCAGCAAAATTATGCTTTAGAATTGAGGTTGAAATAAAAAAAACTTCCACAATAAATAGAAACTGAAAGTCATAACCACAAAACCTGCACTACAAAACATACTCAACAAAATACTTCATGAAGAAGAAATGAAGAATTATAATGAAAACTAAAATTGGAATGCATTGCATTAGAAGAATAGTCAATTGAAGGAGAATCAAATCTGAATCTAACATTTGAAGTAAATCCAATGACAGGAAGTAAGAATCACCTCTGTATAATAATATTGAATGTACATCAAAAGACTTAGATTGCATCTCTTTTTCAATCCAATCAGCCAAACATAGGATGTAAGAAACTCACCTTGCAGACATACATTCACAGACTGAAAGTGAAAGGATGGGAAAAGATATACCATGCCAATCGTTGCTGAAAGCAAGCAGGGATAGCTACTTTATCAGACAAGGTAGACTTCAAGACAAACTCAATCAGAAGAGACAAGGTCACTTCATACTGTTAAGGGAATCATCCAACAAGAAATAATGATTATAAATGTTTATCCCCAAACAATGCAGCTTCTACGTACATAAATTCTTCTAAATATCAAGAATCAAATAGACAACATTCTAGTAATACTGGATGATTTCAACACACCTCTTTCACTAGTAGAGAGATCATACAGACAAAAACTAAGTAAAGATTCTTCTGAACTAAAAAATACTACTTATCAAATGGACCTAACAGACATCTATATAATATTTCACTATTTAATGACTGAATTCACTTTCTTCTCAGCAACACATGAAACATTTTCTAAATAGACTTTATTTTAGGTCAAAGATCAAATCTTAACAAATACAAAGAAATAGAGATAATTTCTTCCATAATTGAATGAATTTAGAAATCAGCAAGATGAAAACAGAAACCACTTTAATATGTGGAGATTAAATAACACACTTTTGAATAACAAATGGATAGTAAAAGAAATCAGGAAAAATTTTTTAAATCTTACAAAACAAATGAAAACAATGATATTATAATACCAAAATCTCTGGAATAGTACAAAGGCAGTTCTAAAAGGAAATTTTATAGCACTTAGTTTATATATTTAAAAAACAGAAAGTTGCAAAATAAATACTCTAACAGTACATCTCAAGATCTTAGAAAAAGAAGAAGAAACTAACACCAAAATCAGCAGAAGATTATGGTGTATATACACACAATATAATATTACTCAACTATGAAAATGAAATTATGTTATTTGCTAGTAAATGGATGAAAGTGGAGACTATAATGCTAAATGAAATAAGTCAGACTCAGAAAGTGAAGGATCAAATGTTTTCTCTGATATGGGGAAGGTAGTCCAAAATTAGGGTGGGACAAGAGAGAGAAAAAAGAAATGGGGGGAGAGTTCCGTCAAAATGACAGAAAGGTTAGGTAAGTAGGAGAAGGGGATTGAGGGGCAGAGAGAAGAGACGGGGTAAGGAAAAACAGAGGAATGAATCTTATATAACTTTCCAGAGGTACTACAGTGAATTTCACCACCGTGTATATCTACAAGATATTAATTTTTAAAAGAAAATGTAAATAAATAAGTCAGTAGAGAAAAAGAAATGTGGAGGGCCGTACAGAGGTTAAGAATAAGTAATGGGGACTTAATTAGAGCATACTATAGTACCTGCATTTACAATTATGTGAAAATAAATCCTAATCTTATGTATAACTATTATAAAGCAATAAAAATATTTAAATAGGAAATTCTCAAGGTTTTTTTTATGCTAATAGAAATGATCCCATATGGTGGGAAAAATTGAAAATGCATGGGAGAAGGAGCAAGGTAATTGGAGCAAGGAAGTATTGAGGGAAAAAGTTTGGCGGTTCAAGTAAAGGGGCTGGCTTTGGATAAGGTCTAGGATGCTTCTTTCATTGAAACAGGAGAGAACGTGAGAGGAAGCAGGTTTAATAATCTGATTGCAACCTGAAGGTTTGTATCTGTATCATTTCTTTACTGAAGAAAAAGGTGAGGTCATAATCAACTGCAAGTAAGGAAGAAGGGTGATGGAGTTTTGAAGTGAGAAAGAAAAATTTCAATTGTCAGGGGTGGGGAAATACTGTAGCAGGCTTGCCAGTCAGTATTGAAAATGCCAACCAAAATTAAATGTTTATTGTAATATCATAGTGATCTCAGTTGTTTAATCAAAAGTAAATTTTCCAATATCCCTCTTAATTTTTTCAGGCCCAGTGAAAATATGCTGATTCGTGTCAATAATGATGGTACTTATTGTGCCAATTGGACTCCAGGGGCTATTGGACTCTACACTATTCATGTTACCATTGATGGCATTGAAATAGGTATATGTGTATATATTTAAGTTTTAAGTTATCTAGTGAAAAGAACTAGACTCAAAATCCTCCTTCATTGTAGTTTTGACACTTTTGTTATACACATGTATAGGTTTCATAACTTTTATATGTCTTCATTTTGTCCTTTATAATGAATATGTAGGTAGTGCATTCCTAAGGTCTTAAAATTATGCTCAAGTATTATAGCCCTCATGACTTCTTCCCTACTTTTCCCAATGTGCCAGTCAGGTTGTGATGCCCTCCATGTTGCTGTATTATCATATGCATAACCTGTCTACCAATCATGGTCTGCCTTCTTCCTTTCCTGGATGTGAGCAGAAACTCTCTTGTTTACCCATGGATTTCCCACTCTAGATCAGTACCGGCCGTATAATGACTACTTAGTAAATATTGTTGAATGAATGAATTTTCTTTATCTGCCATTAGCTTTGAAAAACATCAATTTTGGAGGGGACATGAATCTTAATTTTTAAACTCCCTGTGTGATAGGATAATAGTAGATTTTTAAAAAGTGTTTATCAGTGTCAGTTTCTTAAAACGCTATCCTTTATGACACTGCTCAATAAATGGAACTCCTATGATCAGAAAATCTAGTATATCATAATTTCACCATAGACAATCACATGATTTACATCAACATATTAGGAATTATGAGAAGTTCTAAAGTTAAGAATCTTGTTTTTATTTAAACCAGTGGGATCTCTTACCTATGGAAAAGAGGGAGAGAGGTCAGAGATAAGAATCCAGTCAGTCTTCTGTGTCTTTGGGTTCTACAGCTGTAGATTCAACCAGTTGTGTATTGATAATTTTGGAGGGTTGGAGGGAATGCATTTATAATGAATATGTGTAGAGTTTTTTCTTGTCATTATTCCCTAAACAATACATACAATAGCTATTTACATAGCATTTATTTTGTATTAAATTAGTAATCTAGAGATGATTTAAAGTATTTAGGAGAATGTAAATAGACTATATGCAAATACTGTACTATTTTATATAAGGATCTTGAGCATCCATAGATTTTGGTAGGTGAGGGGGATCCTGGAACCCATCCTCATCAGACACCAGGGATGACTGTAATTCTGAAATGATATCCTTTGGGAATCCCTGTCTTTAAGCAATTTGTTTTTGCAGTGGAGTTAAAGGGGTACATTACATTGATGTATATAGAATATACATTAGTATAACTGTATAGAATCAGACATATAAAATAATACCACCCCAGAAATTTTTTTTATCCACAGACTTTGCAGCAGTCTCCTTTTATCAGCATATCCATAATGCCTTTTGTTTTGCAAACATGCTGATTCAGAGCAAAATATTATTGTACAATTCTCTCCGGTATTAACTGTTTGGTGAAGATTGCTGAGATAAAACAAGCAAACAAAAATCATTTGTAATAGAATATAAGTAGTGACAGATGAGAGATACAAATTAGAACAGGAATTTAAAAACCATGGTAGTAAAGAATAATTTCATAAAGAATTTTTTTTCTCTGCAAATATTATTAAAATTTCAGTAGGTAGAGTTTTTAAATCTTATCTAATATTGGAGTAAAGGAAACTGATTTATTTTTTAGAATGAACCTGAAGAAAGAGATTTGTATTTACTTAAAATCATTCTTTTTCTTTCTTTCTTTCTTTTCTTTTTTCTTCCCTCCTGTACTGGGGATTGAACCCAGGGGGCACTTTGCTTTACCACTGATCTATATCCCCAATCCTTTTTATTTTTTATTTTGAGAAAACCCCATTAAGTTACTTAGGACCTTGCTAAATTGCTGAGACTGGCCTTGAACTTGTGATTCTCCTGCTTTAGCCTTCCAAGTCACTGGAATTACAAGTGTATGCTACTACCTATCCAGAATTATCCATTTTCTTCTCCACTCAGTTTTCATACTCTTCCTAACTCAGCTCTCTCCCAAACTGTCAATAGACTAGGATCTTGCTCAATGATAGATAAGGACAAATGATAATTCATTGGAATGATGATAATAAAAGCTAACATTTTTGGACAGTTAATATACCTACATTGTTCTGCATATACCTTATGTATTTTAAATTATTTAAATTTTATAACAGCTCAGTGAATAGGTGTTATTACTATTTCCATTTCAGAGTTGGTAACATTGGACACTGAGAGTCATAAATTAGTGGCAGATGTTGGAGCATCCAGGCAATCTAGAGCAAGAACTGAGCTTTCAACCACCATGCTGTATTGTGCAGTCTGCCTGTCTCTCATGCTGTACTGCCTGTCAGCGGCAGAAGTGACTAGTATAAGTAATGGGTGCTCTTATCAGATAATATTTAATCGTACAAGGTTTATTTTTATTGCTATTCTGAATTTTCAGTATCATTTCATATGTTTAAGTTAAACACTGGAAACCCCATTTTTGCTTGAAGCCCTGAGGAAAACTTTGTATCTTGCCACTTTGGAAGCTCTGGTCCATTTTTTAAATATTTCTCTTTTTTAGCTTGTTCAATCACCAATCTTCCTAAAAGGACAGATCGAGACATTTATTTTAGTTGTTTAAAATAGCTTGTGAGTGTTTATAAGGTTGAGTTGAAAGATCCTTCCTCTCGATTTTTTGTCAAATGTTTTACCTGCCTTCCTTTTCTTACAGATGCTGGCCTTGAAGTAAAAGTAAAAGACCCACCAAAAGGGATGATTCCACCAGGAACTCAGTTGGTCAAGCCAAAGGCTGAACCTCAACCAAATAAGGTTAGGGTAGATGAAGTCCAAGCTGAATAAGGCACAGGTTTTTTAAGTATTTCCTTGATACTTCAAAATGGCCATGAAATATCTAATATTTTACTGATTGACTTTAGCATTTGAATTCTAAATATCTCAGATAAATTTGGAGAGTGTTACATGGTAATCATTTTAAATTATAAAACCTGTGCTTTGGGGTTTTTTATGTAATGCTGTAATAATCATTGTGTATTTTCTGTTACTGAAAGTTTACAATTAACAAAAAGTTTACTGAAATTAAATGTAAAATTTGCAATGTCTTTTGCCCTTAAAAGAACAATTAATTTCCTAACATCCAAAGAATACGTATAGGAATTTTAGTAAACCAGTTTTTAGAAAGGAATCATTTTATATGCTACCTTTCTAAAAAGGTATCTTTTAACATTTTGGTCATATGTATTTAAAATTTAGAAAGGAAATTCTAAATATATATTAATAATTCTCTTAAGTTTTTTTCCATTCATATACATTTCAGTATGTATCAAGATTTCATTTTTATAATTTCATAAGTAATCTGTTATTTGAAGATGTACACAGCTATAAGCAATTTTGAAAAATTTCTCAAAATTATAGTACTTTTAAATCTGTTTAATTTTATCTCTTACTCCTTATGAAATCTCTCTTCTATGTTTTTCCTGTTTTACTAAATATGTTTGCCTTTCTCAGGTTCGAAAATTTGTGGCCAAGGATAGTGCTGGGCTCCGGATCCGGAGCCACCCTTCTCTTCAGAGTGAGCAGATAGGCATAGTGAAAGTCAATGGAACTATCACTTTCATTGATGAGGTAATTCATAAAGAAACTCTTAGTAATAAATATTGGACAGATTTTTTTTTTGCATTGTTTGCAGAACAGTAAGGCTACAAAGTTTTTTGTTAAAATGTGTTTTAAGCAGTGTGAGAATCTTTTGAAAATTGTTTTGCAGTATGTGTCCATGGAGTTTCAGACATTTGAATTTTTTTCTTTTATCAATAAAAACATAGCTAAAATTATATTTTGAACATAATAAGAACTCAATTAGACATAGTAATCAGAACCTATATAAGTATTCACTGAAAATGGGTATAATTGTTTTTCATTAATTTTTGAAATATTTTTTAAACATATTCTTTGTATTACTTTAACTTTGGTTGGTACATATTACATTTTTCTAGTAAAACAACCAAGTAATTAGTTCTTTGGGAAGACATCTGATTTTACTGTTTAAGCTATTTCTCTTTAAGTGTGATTTCCTTTAGTTTTTTACTCCTAAGCAAAATTGTATTTTTCAGTCTCACACTAGGGATTATACTACTGTGGCATTCCTTGCTTTTTTCCTTAGAGGATCTCTAAAACTTAGCTTTTATGAAAACTAAATGCCTAATCTGTTTCTACCACTTTACGCCTACTTCGAAGTCTTTCAGTCCTTGCTACCCCTATAGGAGTGACAGGAGGGCATGGCTTGTTTCTGTTGCTTATTTCCCTTAGATCCACAATGATGATGGTGTGTGGCTGAGACTGAATGATGAGACAATAAAGAAGTATGTTCCTAACATGAATGGTTACACTGAAGCCTGGTGCCTTTCATTTAATCAACATCTTGGCAAGAGCCTTCTGGTCCCAGTTGACGTAAGTAAAAAGTGCTTTTAAACAACATCATAGGTACAGTCTGTCCTCATCACAGGCTTTCTTTAATTAAGGCTTTTCAGTTCTGAGGTAACCAACAATTAAGTAACTTTGACTTTAGAAGTGCTTCAATTCTTCAGGGCTTTTGTCTAATGAAAGTAAAATTTGGCAAGGTTAAGGTCCTTAATGATTATTTTGATTCATCACCAACAGGAGGTAGTAAATTTAAAATAGGCTTACTGAATTTCTTTCAGAGAGATAATGAATGAGAGTGGATGCATTTTTACCCCTTCTTATTTACACTACTATTTTGAATGAATTCCAAACTAAAATTTAAGAATTTAGAATTACTGTTCATTCAGAAATAGGTATAAATGTTTGTAAAGTGTATGTTATGTTGACATTTTGCAGTCATTTCTTTGTATTATGTTTAACTTTGAATCTTTTCTTCTTTGGCTTACAATACTATTACATTAACATAAGATGGGTTTATACACTTGTAATGGTATTGAAATCTAAATCCTCATCTCTGAGAAAATTCATTGAACCTCTGGTTAGAACCATTGGTTATAAGATCACCTTAGTATTTAAACAGTTGAATTTCTTCAAAATCAGTGTAGCTTATTATATCAACCATTCAATATATTGTATTTGTTTCTCTCCTTGATAGCCCATAATAATGTTTTTCAAAGCAATGGTTTTATAAGATGCTTCTTTGTGTAAGAAAATATTGGTACTTTATGTTATTTGTACATATTTAATAACAGTAGAGTGGAGAAAAAAACATTAGCCATTTGATGAAGAAAGTTTAGAGTGTTTGCCTACTGCTTCACTAAGGTTAAGCTCATGAGTTAAGTTTTAAGCAAATAGATCAGGTATTAGATTTTTCTTAGGTTTGCATCTACAGTGAAAATGAAAACAATTTTGACTCTCTGGAAAAGACGAATGATTCTGAGGCTGGGGATATAGCTCAGTTGGTAGAGTACTTGCCTTGCATTCCCAATGAGCCCTGGGTTCAATCACCAACACCACACACACACAAAAAAAAGATGAATGACTCTGGAAAGTAAATAATAATTCTATATCATCTATGATTAAAAAGTTGGCTTTAAGTAGTTATAAACCATTATCTTTTTTGCTTGGTTTTTAAAAATATTTTTATTAGTTATTGATGGACCTTTTTTATTTTATTTTTTTTATACGTGGTGCTGAGAATCGAACCCAGTGCCTCATGCCAGGCAAGCACTCTATCACTGAGCCTAAACGCCAGCCCCAACCATTTTCAATTATTATAACCAGATAGTCCTCAGGATTATGAAAAGGGTACATTAAATGAGAATACTATAACAGTTTTTTTTTTAATTTGGCCAATTTGGACTTGGGTTTGTTTTTTAAAGAAAATTTTCTTATTTCCTACTAAAGCATTTTACTAGATTATATAATCTTTCTTACCTATCCCACTTCAATATTTTCTTCCTAATTCCTTTGTTTGCTAATTTGAGGAGATATCATTGAAAGGGGGAAATATCCACATATATAAAGCAAAAGAATAACAAAGGTAGAAGGGGAGAGCAAGAAGTTCTGTGTTGAAATTCTGGAGCCCTTGAATTCATTTTGGGCTATTCTATCACAATTTGTAGTATACTGTTTCACTTAAAGTCAGGGAGAAAAGAACAGTATCAGATAAAAGAGGAAGCTAAATGGGGTGATCCATACTCCATAAACTTGTTGAAGATTTTCACTGGAATGTGAATGAGGAGTTTCACTGACATATTTAAAAGTTCTAGATGTAGAATATTAAAGAAAATAAAATGACAAAGTGCCTTTTTTATTTTCTAGTTTTTTTTTTGTATTGTTGAGGAATTGCATAAGTTGGGTTTTAATGTAAATATTCTCAGGGTGTCTGATAATAATAAGAATATTAAAAATGCTGAGATTTTTCAAGTTCGTATTTTGAGATCCTTAAAAGTTAAAACAAAGACCACCAGTATTACAGGGAGAATATACAGTTATAGATTAGAATAGTGAAAAAAGGAAGAGATAGAATTAAGGGCACATTTGGAAAGTTTATTTCTGTAAAGGAAAATGGAATATTTATGGTAATAGACAAATTGGGAGGGAGGGAGGGGATAGATTGAGGAAAAACACAATTTTTTAAATGAAGAAAGGAAAATCATCAGGTAAGAATGAGTGAAGTCAGAGAATTTAAAATGCAGTGAAGATTTGAAATAGTAGAGAGAAACAGTAGAGGTATTTGATCAAAAACAAGTAAAGAATTATTAGGCCACTAGGAGTTCAGTGAGACCATTGTATGGACCCAATCCAGACATCCCTTTCCCTCTCCCATAATCCTCAATGTCCAGAATTAATGTAGCCTTCAAAGAGCAGAGTATAGTACTGGTTGGAATATTTTGGAATGCTATGACTAAAAATTAGGGACTAAAAGGGCTTGCTAATAACTGATTGATGCAATTAAGATAACCAACTGTGGAATTGGAATTTAGCCTAATTTAGTATGGGAAAGAACAAATGGAGGGTCCCAGGGACTTGGAGGACTGAATAAAATTCTTTAAAAATGTCTTAGGTACACTGTAGTTAAAAAGCTGAAAAGATATAGGCAGTTTGCATGATGAAGTAGATTTGTCTTTGATTTCATAGATTAAGAAATTTAATGGATGAAAGTTCAATTAGGTTGCTGTCTGAAGTGTGGTGCAAGTGAGAGTCACTGGAATTGCCTCAGTCTACAGGTAAAAGGCTAGACAGTTGGAAGATCACTTGCATAGACATGAAGACACACCAGTGTGTACTGCAAGAATAAAGATGGAAGTAAATTATTTACTGTTGGAAGAAGAGTCCCTTTGAACACAGTTTAAAGTCATGGGAGGGATGGGAGTCATTGATTTTGAATCAAGGAGACACAGAGAAGTTTTGCTATAAAGTGAGTGAACAGGTAGATAACTTAAGGACTTAAATTTTGGTTAGTGATCAAAGATGACAGAGGGGATACAGTGTGGCATGATTAACTGGCATAACAGATCCTCAAATAGATCTACTGTAAAGTTGATTCAGTGAAGGCATCAGATGAAGGCCCACCCAATCAGAGAAGCCTGACAAATGCAGCAATAGGTTTAGTTTTCCAAGATTTTGTTTGCAGGGCTAGACATGAGCACAAAAGGAATCATGATTCCATCTCATCCAGTCAAGGAAATAATATAGCTAAATAATTACATTTTATTAACTGTTTCTTTGTATCTCTTGATACATTGATGGCTGGAAAAACACTTTTCATCTGTTCTCTCTTCTCACTTCAGTCCGTTTGTGTGTAAATCAGCTATGATCATCATTGATAATTATAATTCTCTAACAATAGAAAAATATCAAGAAACAATCAAGAACCAATGCCACTAACTTAAAAGGATGCAAAAGTACTAAAAAGTTGCCTTCAGCAATTTTACACTTGCTTTTCAACATTTTCTAGTTAAAACAATTTTATATTCACATCAATGCATATACCTTGCTTGGATCCTATTTCAAGCAAACTGTAGGAGGGGCATGGGGGTAGGGACTGGAAATCTGAACAGTAACTGAATATTTAATGAAGTATTTAAGAAACAAAGTTACCATAAATAACCAATTTAGATTAAGTTTTATACTTATTCTGTTATTTTATTGTATTTTAGAACTTTTGTGTCCATTGAGGATACATACTTTAGCTAAATTTTGGCTTGCTTAATAGTAGTCCTATTTAAACACCATTACTTCACTTAGAATTATTAGAATCCTACTTTAGTTCAAATGAGACTTTTCACTGTTTTAGCACTTAGTAGTGTTTTTGTTTAGAGATTAAATAACATTAAACATTTATATTATGACTGTATTTTCAAAACATTTTTTGAGTCAATGGGAATAGAGTTAATTAGATAAAAATATAAATCCTTTGTGGGGCATTAATTATATGTTGGAATGTTTTGTTCTTTTTAGGACAAAAAAAACACACTTTTCAATTTTGAGTCTTAGAGTCTTTGTTTTGTTATTTATTTAGAATGCTTTGGCTTGTTTTTTTGTTTTTTGGGTTTTTTTTAATATTGTTCTAGTTGATTTTTCTCCTCTGGAATTCCCGAAATACTATAGTCTTTAATTGGTGCAGTTCTTGCTTTTGGGGTACTTACTACATAATATAGTAGGTATCTTGTATTCAAATAATTAAGTCATCTTGTGGTAAGTTGTAGAATAGCTTAACTCAGAAGGTAACATTTGAGGTAGACTTGAAGAAAAGCTGCCAGGAAAAAAATGAAGAAATGTCTAGAAAGAGAATCAAATGTTCAAAATTAAAAAGTGATATGTTTGGGAACTGATGAATAATTGATATGGATGAAGCAAAGGATTGGCGATGGAAAGCAGATAAATGATGGGGAAATTGAGTTTCCCTCTCCCTTTCCAGCTAGCACTAAGTCTGTAGAAGTAGAAGAGGCTTAATTCTTTCTCCAGCTACTCATTATATTTAGTTTGTTTTTCTCACCTTCAGCCCATTTGTATTCATGTACCTTTTATTTCCATTTTTAACCTCCTTCAGAATAAGAGCTAATAAAAGATTCCTTCTTCATCAAGTGTTTGTTTGTTTTTTTCCCAAAGTGTTAAATATTTACTGATGGAATCTTTTCAACATCTGTTTATATCTAGTTTGAGTTCTTTTCATTCAGGGTGTGATCTTGCTGCTTAAAGTAATTCCTAACACATGCTCCTCACCTTGATTGTCTCATTTAATTCTCAGTGTGACCCTGTGATGTTTCGGGTATTATTCTCATTTTTCCAATGAGGAAAGATAATTAGTCACCTAAGATCCCAAGTTGAAAAGAATAGAACTGGTATTGGAACCCAGTTGATTTTATTCAAAGCTCATAGTTTTATTTTAATATGCCTTATAAAGAGATAAGTATAAGTATAGCTTTAAACGGATAAGGTAAATAGCTATGTAGCTATAAAGATCATTATTTTGGCTAGAACTGCCAAATTAAATAATATGAATACTTATAATTTTAGTGAATGAATGAAAATGGATACCCAGAGATTTATTGAAGGTAAATGAGTCCATCTGAGAAAGCATATCTGGGGAATGTTGATTTTTTGATTAAAATTCTTATGATTTGAAAGCTACAAAATATGAGCTAGTAGAAAGTTTCATACCTCTTGGAAAATATGAGTTAAAAAAGAGAACCAGTTATCCACATGACATGGTAAACATTTGACTACCTAAAACCAAGAGCTTGATTTTTTTGGAAAACATATTTACTTCTGTGATTGGAAATACCAATGATTTAAAACTTTAGGTACTTTGTTAAAACTGAAATCTTTAAACATTGTGAGGGGAATTGAGTAGAAAAGAAAGCTCAGATCAAGGAAAGCTGGGGATCTATCTTTAGAAGTGTTGTAAGATTTGTTTATAATTTCTATATTATCTGAATTCTTTTTTTATCTTGCCTAAATATGTATGTAATAGTTGGTATATCATAGAGGGTATTACGTATTAGTAGGAATCGTGTTTTCATTTATTTAGGAATTTTATTTGATTCTATTTTAAATGCTGTTATCTTATTTTTTATTTGTTTATTCTTATTAATTCTTTTTAGTTATACGTAACATTAGGATTTATTTTGACATATGATAAAAACATGGAATATAGGAACATAATTTGTTCTAATTTAGTCCTTGCTACTTCCTTTACTTTGCTATTCTCTCCTCTTTCCCCCATTCCCTTCCCTATATTCTACTGATCTTTCTGCTATTTATAGTTATTTTTAAATTAATGTCTTGTGGATGTACATGATGGTGAGATTCACTGTGGTATTTTCATATGTGTATATAGAAATGTTAGGTTCTTGAAGAAGCAACTTGGGTCTCTGAACATCTCCATGTATTTGTATAAGTCACTTCCTATTTAGACTCACCAGTATTCACAAGCAGAAAGTATGTCGAGCTGCGCATGGTGGTAAATGCCTGTAATCCCAGTGGCTCTGGAGGCTGAGGCAGGAGGATCACAAGTTCAAAGTTAGCCTCAGCCTCACCAAATTCATGAGGTTCTAAGAAACTTAGCAAGACCCTGTTTCAAAATTTTAAAAAGGGCTGGAAATGTGGCTGAGTAGTTAAGTGCCTCTCAGTTCAATCCCTGGCATGAAAGAAAGAAGAAGAGGAAGAGAGAAAGAAAAGAAAAGAAAGCTGATATCTAAAATTTGGGCCACTGAAGATTTGGAATAGAAATGAAGGGAAAGTATCATTTTGGGTCTGTATTATAGAATCACCAAGAATTAGTAAAAGTGGCAAACATTTATCTTTAATTTCATTCTTTTGAAATACCTAATAGTACCAGATAGTATGGCTTTAACATGCTGCGTATTTCCTTGTTTTGAGTTGTTAATAGGTTTGTGCATTTGTATATACTTTTTAAATATTAATAATATTGTCTTTATTTCATATAGCATTATAAATGTGCTATCCTTAGATGGTTATAAACTGCTTCATTTCATTCTTTAATTATTAAGTTTCTTAAACAGAGTGAAGCCAGGTGTGGTGGCACATGCCTGTAATCCCAGCGGTTTGGGAGACTGAGGCAGAAGGATCATGAGTTCAAAACCTGCCCCAGTAACTTACCAAGGCTCTAAGCAATGTAATGAGACCTTGTCTCTAAATAAAATATAATGAAATATTGGGGATGTGGCTCAGTGTTTAAGTGTCCCTGGTTCAATCCATCTCTAGGTTCAATCCCCCCACCACCCCCCCCCAAAAAAAATTAAAGTTGAGATAGTTAGATAATACTGTAATTCTTTATATATACATGTTATGCTTAATTTTCCTAAGTTATTTTATCTCTTTTTCTTTAAAATTGGAAGCTCTTTAACTCTGTGTTTATCTAGCATAATGAAAAAATTTTATTTGGCATGTTTGATCATGTATTTTCACTGTGATAATTATTCACTTGTTTGCTGTCTTCTGTGCCTTAAAAAACTACCAGCTTGGAGTTGCAATCTGGTATTGTTAGTTTACTTAGGTTTCTAGTATGCTTTCCTTTTCTAATTTTCTTGACAGAGCTTTTCTACCTTTGAAATAGAATTTGAGAATAAAATTACTTTAATTATTGTGGATATGTATATGTGGTCCATATTGATCTATGGAATTATGCAACTTGAAGTCTAATTCATACAGAGAAATTAAGATTTTTGGAGAGATTAATATTTTCATGAATGTTCATATAATTATACTAAAACATTCCTAAATTTTCAAAAGAAAGCTATTTACGTATTTTATTTTTAAATTCCAGCTTTCTATTTGGCAAATTTTTGGTACTTAATAAATGCAATTTAATATGATTATAAGATAATCTAGTGTGAACTAAGAATTTTGTACAACTTTAGACACTAAATCAAAAAAGTATCAAATTTGGATCCACATATAACATAAAATTGATTATATTAGTAATTTAGTACCAGTGTTAGTTATATCACTTTCAAATATCATTGTACATTAATTGACTCAGAAAATGGTTAAATTTGCACATTGAAATTAAAGACAGATTGGGCACGGTGGCATGTGACTGTAAACTCAGAGGCTCCGAGTCTAATGCAGGAGGATCGAAAGTTCAAAGCCAGCCTTGGGAACTTGGTGAGACCCTGTCTCTAATATAATATAAAAAATGACTGAGGATGTGGCTCAGTGGTTAAGCATTCCTGGGTTCAATCTCTGGTACAAAAAAGAAAAAGAAAGAAAGACAAGTATGAGTGTTTTAAAAAAACAAAAGTGTTTCTTTATTGCTAAATTCATGTGCATTGTTTCTAACAATTGCTTTTCATGTTGCTTTTAATAATAGAATAACTTATGCTTTTAAGTTAAAAATGCTAAAAAAATCTCAATATTGTTTTATAGTTTACTCAGGTGGCTTTAGTTTCCCTTTAGAAAAATTATATTTCAGTATTGATGCTAGAGTAAAGAAAAATGTTGTTATGGTGATACATCTTCTGAAGATGATATTCTGTTCCCTTTCTTTATTGATATTTTACATAAAAAGGTCTGCACCACTATTCTTTGTATAGGCTAAAAACCATTGAGCAAATTCCCTACAAATTCTTATATACATGGATGAACCAACAAGGACATTATTCTTCCCTGCAAAATAGTACTTTAGTGTGCTTTGCAGTGTTTCCACTTTACCTAAAGAGAAAGGATCTTATTTGCTATCTAATTTTAAATTGGGAGATTGGGTATGGTATTGGTGTCAGCTTTGTTTTACATTTATTTGTAGGCATATTACTAGAAGTCCTTCTTTTTCTGATTTAGATGTTATATATTTCTTATTTAGTATATATGTATTTACATGGTTATATATCTCTATCTGTCCATACATGTTTATACATGAGGAAAATAAAGAACTAGAGAATAATAAATACATTCTCATTGTCTAAAATGAATTAGAATTAATTAAGATTTGTGGTGTTTATTTTGCATTGAAGACTTAGATGATGATAGTATTTTTAACATCCTTTTTTGGGTCCAGAATAACCATTTATCACAGTAATTACATAAGCATAAAATTGTTCAGTGGCTCCTCGCTAAACAGATTTTAGTTTCAGATCAGGTAAATATATATATCTATGTAAAATGTGTATCATTTGAATAGTCATTGTGAAAATAGTTATTTTTTTCTGGAATTGTGTTACAGTGAATTGTTTGTTCTTTAACAAAATATTTTTGGACTTTAACATAGAGATACTGAGTGCTTTTGAGATGGAGAAAAGTAGATCTGTATTTTGATAAAAGATTCAGATTATATCTTTCTTTATGCTTTTCTTAACAAATTTTCTAATAGCTTTCAAAAACATTTTCAAATCATTTTTTTAATTCATAGAAGGGAAAAAATTGAAAAATTACTTAGGTTTTTTTGTTTGGTTTTACTTTTTCTTTTTTTGTACTTTAAAAAGTAATAAAACGGCGTGATGGTACACACTTGTAATCCAGCAACTCAGGAAACTGAGGCAGGAGGATCACAAGTTCAAGCCAGCCTCAGCAACTTAGTGAGATGCTGTTTCAAAAAATAAAAGGGACTGGGGATGTGCTCAGTGGTAAAGTGCCTCTGAGTTCAATTCAGTACCAAATAAAATAAAATAAAATAACCCAAAAACGTGATTATTACTTCACATAACACTATATGCCCTCATTATTATTCATAATAATATCCTCACTTAAGGAGTGTTAGGGTTGTCTTCTTGCATTGACTGTCTCAAACTTATAAACAATGTCTTAACCCTTAATTTTAGTAAATGGCATGACACACTATATCCATGGAGAGCTTTTTGACAAAAACTTATTTTTCAGAATTTCCTTGGTGTGTGGTTTACTCAGGTGGCTTCAGTTTCCCTTTAGAAAAATTATATTTCAGTATTTATGCTAGAGTACAGAAAAATGTTGTTACTGTGACACATCTTCTGTAGATGATATTCTGTTCCCTTTCTTTGTTGATATTTTTCTTTCTTAAACTTTGTTGCTCAGAATATCTTTAATGCTAGCCAAGGAGTCAGGGATTTGGACGTATTTTCATGGACTTCCAAACCTTTTTTTCCCCAGGTGAGTTAACTGTAAGGAACAATCATACATTATTCAGGTATTTCAGCATGTACAACAAATTTTTCATTGTATCTTTGAAGGTTGTGCTTAGGATTAATAAAAATTGCTAACAAAAAATTAAAAGATTTACCTGAAGGGCTACAATTGAGTTTTCCCTCTGTTTTCATCAATAGATGTACTATTAATGAAAGTGACATTTCCATGTGACTTCAGAGTTGCTATGTTTACAGTTTCATGACTGACTTCACCAACAGTTACCTCCAAGTTTACTTTTATAGAACTAACTAATTTAGTGCCATGACCTTATGGTGCTTCCATTTTTCTGCTGCCTACCGTTTCATGTTGCCCTTTTGAATATTCATCCAAGAACTGGAAGGGAATGGAAGGGGAAAATTAGTATTGACATTCATCAGTTTAATATCCTAGTGCTGAATCTCAAATTTCTGTATTGAATAAAATGTGATTTTAGGATTGTTGGAGAAGGACAGGCGACAGGCACAATTACATGATTTTATGTCTGTCAGTTCTTTTTTATGCTGTTTGATAGAAAAGAAATGGATTAGCTTTGTTTTATATTTATTTAAGTAGCTTCATTAAGTATTTGATAAAATATTGACTATTATAATAAATTTTCTCGTATATTGCCTTTCATTGACTAATTCACTATTATTGTTAGCTTTGCTAACATTTATCTCCCTGTGTTACACTGAATGACCAGAAGTTGGAATTACTGTTAGAAGTAATTAAATGCTCTAAGAATATCATTGAATACCAATTAAACTTTTTTGCTGAATTTATTCATATTTGCTTTCATTTTTATGTTGTCATATAAGGTTTAAAAATCAGTTGTAAGTAGGATGAAAACTTGCCTCTTCTGCCTATGAAATTGCATTGTTTTTCACTAAAACTGATCATTCATAAATACAAATTTTTAAGTGTTTTCCAAAAACCTTGTGGATATAGTAGCACTATTTCAAGGTTTAGATCTTAAACTTCAGTTTTATTTTGAGTGTTCTCCTTGTATTAATATAGTTGTGTACACTCATACAAGGAGGGCTATATAAAATGTACATTTTAAGCTTATTTTTAGTTGCAAGTCTGGTCTGCTTTATAAGGAATTAAAATTCCCATTTCCATTAATTTGGCAATATGTAACTAAAGCATATTGATACATACAGTATGACAATTATAGTAATATATAAATTATCCATATATAGTATGTATTCATATGAGTAAATTTTTTTGTCATCAGAATGAGATTTACAAAGTATTTAGTAAAAGTTAATAGTAGTTTAAATTTTTCCTGACCAATCATATATTGAACTAAGAGAGTATACAAGAATTCTTGAATCTATATATTTAGCCTCAGAATTTTATTTTTAATGTTCTATTATGTATATCGATATATATATATACACATTTGCTATTATGAGACTTACTTATAAGGATAGAACTATTAAGTAAAATCTTACTTGTATAGTGTTCATTTAAAAATATTGTTTATAACATTATTAAGTATTTTTAAACTATTTTTATGAGCATCCCATTATGTTTATCTTTTACCCTATTTAACTATAGTTCTTAGAATCCATTTTAGTGTATTTAAAAGTGCAGTTTCAAAGGAGTAATAGCAAGGGAAGAAATTCTAGTGGGGCATTTTTATTTACATTTAGGTGAGAAGAAGAGGAAATATCAAGGTTAATTTTTCTGTTTATTATGTTACAGGGAAACAATTCATCACAACATTCAGATTCAACAGAAAATATAGAACAAGTTTGTTTCTTTGATCTTAGAATTGACTCTTTTCATAAACATAATTCAGATTCCTTTTATTTACTTAGACTGCATCCATAATGCTAATCTTTCCACAAAATATAATTGTTTCCTATTACTAGCATTAATATATCACTTCATAGTAATGATCTAATAAATCTAAAAAGACATTTTCATATATAGTTACATTAAGAAAATGTAAGTTGCTAAAATCCTAAACTTATTTCATTTTTAACTAGAAAATATTAAAATGTGGCTATTATATTTTGTATATATTTTTATTATTGTTATCACTGTTTATTAGATGTCTCCAGAGTCTTCATATCATTTTCTCAATTTATAAATAATTATTACAAAGTGGGAAGAAATGAATATTTAGACTTTTTTGCCCAACCAACAACATATAGCATTGTAATAAGAATTTAAAGCTCTTCAGTGTGGTTTGCATAATAAATTATTTTGACTACTCCTTTTAAATGTTGCATATAAAAGATAAGCAGAAAATTAAGAACTACAGTACTGTATTTCTCAAATGTGGTGGGAAAAGCCAAAGATTCAATTGTTCTCCCATATTTTTTTCTTTTGAAATTTATTGAAAGATTCTTTAATAGTGGTATTGACTAATACTTCATTTACCTCTAGATATTCTCTTTCTTAATTGGTGGGATTGTAGGTTTGCTATGAAAGTAAGGATTATGAGGATTTCAAAATGATAATAGATTGTATTTTGTTCACTTTTTTTTCTTATTCAACTTTTCAGGAACCTAAAACTAATACTGATGACTTTTTCAAAGACATGAACACCTGCTGCCCGCAGGAAGCAACAATGCAAGAACAAGATATGCCGTTCTTGCGAGGAGGGCCAGGCATGTACAAGGTAGTGAAGACGGGACCTTCAGGTCACAACATCAGAAGCTGCCCTAACCTTAGAGGTATCCCAATTGGAATGTTAGTTCTGGGAAACAAAGTCAAAGCAGTGGGAGAGGTATGGATTCTTGTAGCTTCATGACTTCTAAGATATTCATTTTCAATGTAATACAAACCAAACATCTCTTTTTCCCAATGGTTTCCATTTTCATTCTGGGTTTTTGATTGTTAATGTTCTTGACTTTACTTGTATTAGAAATACTAACATAAATTTTCTTTGCTTCTTTTCTAATAATTCTCATAATTATCTTATGAAAATAACATTTATAATACATGATTTGTATTGCTTATATAAATGTGATATTTGCATATATCTTCTTATTATTGCATATGTACTGTATGTACTGTTATGGATTATAAGCACTTACAATATTTTATGTGAATCAGCATGGAGAGGTGATGATATACAAAAGGATTCATTTCTTTGTTCCCATTCATAGGTCTCACTGAAGTCCTGAGCAAATAAAATTATTTTTTAGTCCACTGTGGCATTTGCCTGAGCCAATAAGCTTGAAGATGTAGTGTGTCATGCTATTTCTCAGTATCAGGGTCATTTTCAACTTGTACTATGGTACTATCGACCTAAATAATAGCAAGTATACTGTGTTGGGACATTTTAGATGTTAAAAGTCACATGTTCTGGGTAATAATTATTTAGGCATTTATCTTTGTGTTTAGAAAATATTATTTTAACCAAAGCCTTCGATAAATAGTCATTTAAAGAACTTTTTGTTGATTTCTCTCTTACCTCAGGCTGTGGTCTTAATTTCAGAAACTAATTTCATGGTAGAAATGTTTTGGAACACTTAAAAGCTTTTTACTGGTTTTCAGCCTGAGTTATCTGAAAGAATCAAGCCAATCAATCATGCTTTTTGTTATGTACCAGGTAACCAATTCTGAAGGTACATGGGTGCAGCTGGATAAGAACAGCATGGTAGAGTTCTGTGAGAGTGATGAAGGAGAGGCATGGTCCTTAGCTAGAGACAGAGGCGGAAACCAGTACCTCCGGCATGAAGATGGCAAGTTGGCTTAAATTTGTGATTATTTTGATTACCCTTTGAAATACATATGTTTAATGTTTATTGCATTTCTTTGTCTTAAAGAGGCTTTTGTGTTTATTTTTTAAGTAAAAGCAAAACTAGAGGCTTAAAAATATTGTAGTTATTAAATTTGTTAAGTACATTACTAAATGATTATCCATGAAAAAGGAAAATTGAAAATATATGAATCCATCTTTATAAATATGTGCTTTTATTTTATTTAATATGAATTTGTGTGCCTCATTTTTTTTGTGTGTAAGTCCATGACTGGACATTTTATCCTTTTTACTATAAACTAGAAGTGCAGTTTTCAAACCACCAGTCACAATACTTCTCCCAGGTAACTTCATTTGATTGAATTTATTTCAGGAGTGGAGCATTGAATAAATGCATAGGAGTTTCCTATTTCACTTTTAGACTTTCGACTTTCAGCTTTATTTTTTCGATAGTGGTCTCAGTAAGATTTTCTTTTTGTCTCTCTCTTTATTCTCCTGGTGGCAAAAATTAATTATTCACAGTTCACCTAGTGTCTTTACCCATAAGAAGCTTTAACTGATCCTTACAGTGTTAAGAATTCTAAGTTCCTCAACAACTGTATTTACCCCTAGAACACAATTGATGATATCATAATGAAGTTAATTTTTATTTTCTCATGTCCAGATTGTGAGTCCCTTGTGGACAGGTACAAGGTTTTTATCTTTTATTCCTAGTTTTTAAACAGTCTTGATACTAACTAGTTGCTTACAAAGTTCATAGGTGTAGGTTGAATTATAAAAATAATAGTTACAATATTAAAATAAATATATAAGAAACACCCCATATTCATAATACTCATTATCCAGGAGGTAATATGGCCATGAATATAAATAGATTCAAAAAAGTTTTGACATTTGCATGAATGATAGAGTACATATATATAATCTCCCTTTTTTCCATTACAATGAGCCTTTGAGGTAGGTAATATAATCTTCAATTTACAGATAAGGAAAGCAAAGCTCACAGATTTTAAAATTACTATGATTTGGGGCTGGGGCTGGGGCTCAGTGGTAGAGCACTTGCCTAGGATGTGTGAGGCCCTGGGTTCGATTCTCAGCACCACACACAAAAACCATAAATAAAGATCCATCAATAACTAATAAAAATATTTTGGAAAAGAAAATTACTGATTATACAGATGGTTACATGACAGATATAAGCCTTGACCCAGAATCATCATTCGTATTTTAAGTTCTACACTCATTATACTACACTACACATTGAACATCATTTGAAAACCTAATTTTTCTCTTATTTTTACCAAATAAACACTTTTTAATCAAAGATGATGTGATTGTAAATGTTTTAACTGCTAATATAGCACAATGTGAAGAGGGACTCTGAAACTGTCTGCCAGGGTACTGATTCTAGCAAAACTTTTTAGTTGTCTAACCCAGTATCTCTCTATACCTTAGTTTTCTCATTTATAGAATAACCTCCTAAGTCATGACCTCATAAACTTGATATGAAGACTAAATAATAAAATAACACATAAAGCTAGGAAATTGTATGCCTATAGTTTATTGTTAAAATGTAAAATGCCCTTCATGATAAGTAACAAGTTTAACATGGGGAAATTGGTTCTCATAAACTTAGATGGTAGAAGTTTCTTCTAAGATAAAATGTTTAAATTCAGTATCATTTCTGATGAGGTACATATTGCACTCTAAGAGAAAGTATTGTGTGTTATCAATGAATCATCCTTTACTCTTTTGGTATGTATCTAAATAGATAAATATGCACACTTGTACTTGGTCATAATGTAAGTCTTAATATTTTAGTACCAATCATGGCTGATAAGATGTAATACGATGTTAGCAACTTAAAAAAAAACCACTAGAATTAGTTGATGTGGATTCCAGATAGTCTACTCATTGGTATTAATATGTAACTGGGTTTAATACAGAAGGGAGAGGATTGGGCACCATCCTTATTTTTATGAAGAAATGAGAGTAAAACAAAAGCATTTCTCTTTGTAAAAATTCTTTATTAACCTTTAATATCAATAGATAAAGCTTGTAAGCAAATATATTGCTGTGATAAAAACAGACTTCACTGTGAGTGCTAGAGCATTACACTAAGTTACATTAAACTAAGGTTTAGAGGTGGAGAAAAATTAGATTACTGTTTCTGGGTGTTTTTCAGGAAACATACATGCACATGTAAACACACACACACACACACACACCAAAAAAAAAGAAAGAAAAAATTCCACTGCTGAAATATGTTATACTGAAGAATATTGCCAATGAAATAAATTTCTTTTTCTCCTATTACCTTTTGTTTCACAGATTTTATTTTGCCCTTTTTTAGCTGTCATTAATATGGCTTTTTAACATTTTAGATTTTTTGTATTATTTCAGCATCTTAGAGCCACTTGATTATTTATAGGAAATTGACTGAACTGTAAACTAAATGAAATATTTGCCATTTCTTTCTTAAATTAAGAATTAGGACACATTTGTTGACTTCAGAATGTTGTAGTAGATTAATTTTGTAGCCTTCTTGCTCCTTCTTTCACTTAGGGATATATCTTTTTATAATAAGTAAAAATAAGTTAAAAATTATAATTTTCACATTCATGATTTAAAATATTTTACAATTAAAAATTGTTCTTAGTACTGTATTCTTCTTAGACATTTTGAAGACTTTTTTGAGTACTTCTATATAAAATGATTTTGATTTCTAGTTTATAAGGTGTCCACTTTTGTGAAATGCCTTTGTATTCATTGTTTAAAATTATAAAACCTCACTATGCAGAAATATTAGTATTCATTCAATGATGTTTCCCACCACAGTGAATGTAAATTATCTCCTTAAGAGCATATATCTCATTTCTAAATTTTACTGTGTATTTGCTAAATGAAAGCAAATATTTAACTATGTGTTTTGCCAGTGTTAGGCAGACCTGATAGAAATTTAGACTTATCAAATCTAAATATGAAGTTATTTTTAAATTGAATCTTCATAAAATCTTTCTTAGAATTTTCTCTCTTTGTTGTATGAACAGGACATTGTACATAAGAAACTAATGTTATAGCTGTGGCTTTTATTGTAGAACAAGTTCTTCTGGATCAAAATTCTCAAACTCCTCCTCCAAGCCCTTTCTCAATGCAAGGTTTTAATAAAGGGGCAAGTTGCAGTGCCCAGGGATTTGATTATGGACTTGGAAATAATAAAGGTAGGTGTCTGAAAGTGAGTCTTTTATTTAATCTAATTTCAAAGGGCTTTTTGTTGTTACTTTTTACCCATTTATTTTATCCTGTGCACCCATATATTTTTCTTAAATAGAATTTACTCTTAGGAGACTAACACTCAAAAATTTTTTACAAAGGTGTTTGTTTCATAATATTATTTTTATGAATTTCAGATCAAGTTTAAGGGAGTTCTTATTTATTTGTTTTAAAGGCATATATTTTGAGTTTATGAACCAAAACTTATATGTGTCGCCACATCTAGTAAAATAACTGTTTTTTCATGCACCTATATTGGAGAATAATGATAACGAGCAACAGAAAACTTTCTTAAATGATAAATTTAAAGTCAGAATGTTACCCTTAAGTAATAATCAAGAGCCTTATTAGATATATGTGGTTTTGAATGTCTGATATGTTTGTCTTATTAAGTTAAAAACTTATGAAATGTAATGATTGAGTTTGGCGTGCCTAATAAGAAAGGTATAAAATGAAAACAAAAACCTAAACCATTGCATGTAAAATATATATAACTGTTTTGGATGCATTACTTGAAGAGACCAGCATCATAGTTTAAACAATAATTTTGGAACAATTTATAATTGAAATTTACCCAAAATTACTTTTGAATTTGGTAAAATCAGACAGTCCCTAGTTTTTTTTCCTAAGGCCTTCAAAATCTACCATATTGTCAGCAGGTAACTTACAGTTGGGAGATGGGTAAGAGAAGATAGCCCATGTAGAAATAATTTTAATTTAAAAGTTTATTTAAAGTAATTTGCAGGACTTGATTTCAAGAAATAAATATGGTGTGATCATACTTGATTCTCAAAGCAATTGAAAAAATGAAATAAGGAATGCAGAATTGTATCAAGGTATAAGAGATAATTAATGTAAAATAAAACAACTTTCTGTTGGGTATCAATTATTTTCTACAAAGTATTTTTAGGAAGAAAACTTAGCCACAAGATTTCTATTTGGGGGGGTGGGGATTGGGGGCCAGGTACCAGGGATTGAACTCAAGGGCACTTGACCACTGAGCCACATCCCCAGCCCTATTTTGTGTGTTATTTAGAGACAGGATCTCACTGAGTTGCTTATTAGTGCCTCACTTTTGCTAAGGCTGGCTTTGAACTCCTGATCCTCCTGCCTCAGCCACCCAGCTATAATTTTTATTTTTGACTCTTGTTTCAGTCTGTCCAGTAGGCTTGGTTACTGTCTGCTTGCTCACTTTCAGTAGTTCTGCTTTCTGTTAACTTAAGGCAGATCTTCATAGTAGGGTAAATGGTTGGTGGTGTTTTCATGTACATTTCTACTATTATCAACTCTTAAATTAAAGTCTTAGTTTTTACTTATTGTACTAATTGTTTTAAAGCCGAGTTTAATTCATATTTATGTTTTCAGCCTTTAAAATGTCTCGGTCAATCCATAAATATATAACATGTCAAAATACATTCTTCTGTCATGTATAACAAATAAGAATTTTTTAAAAGTTTACTCTTTGAAAAAACAAAAAATAAAATGTCTCAGTAATTATACTATGGCTATCATAATAAATCAGTCTTCAAATTATAATTTACTTGTCAGTTTTCAAAATATGATTAAAACATCATAACAATTTTTAAGAGACAGATGTTGCCGTGAACATTTGTTATTAACTAGAAATTAAAGTACTTTTTTTTAAAAAATGTGATTTTGTGAATATTGTTCAAAAATGGCATTCATTTAGTAGGCTTTTTAAAAATTCAATGGAATAAGGAAGCATTAAGTACACTTAAATTCAATTAAATATTTTTTTAACAGAACCTCTCATTTTCTTTAGCTATCTATCCTGAGATCGAGGAATTGTTTGCAAAGGTGTTTATGTTAGTATTGTACAAAATTCTTTATAATACTTTACAATCCTTCCTGTAATCAGTAACATTTATTTATTAAAAAAATAAAAATATATAGCTTATGTACATGGTTCTTTCCATAAATCTGTTACTTCTTGCTGCTTCATTTGAGATTTTCATTTATAAAACATTTATATTTGGAAAATGACTGGAAAGATGGTTTTGCAATTCACATCAACTAGCCTGAATATGGGGCTTTTCCTCTCCTCTTCATCATCTAAACTAATTAACACACTTCCTCTCACAAATAAGGTTATTATATTGTTTTCTTTGAAAATATTTTCTATTAATATCCTTTGTATTTAATTATAAGGAAAAAGTCAGAATTCATATTTGATGCACTATTCAAATTAGGTAGTTCATATTCATGTTTATCTTATAGAATTTTCAGATTTTTATATTATCCAAGCAAAAAAGGTCTTGCTGTAAAAAAAAATAAAATTTTAAGTAACAACTTAAAATATTGATTTATAGATTTAAAATTATGTTACATTGCTGAGTTAATAATATATTTTATCCCTTCAGTCCTACATCTTAAAAAAAAAGTTTTATCATACTGTGCTTATTTTTGGCATGAAATATACTACAGATGAGGCAGAGTGGTGTTAGTCATTATTGGGCACCATGGAAAAGACATCATTTACAGTACTTAGATCTTTTATGTACGCTTAATGTCAAAGCAACTTCTTATAGATTCATAGATTCTTTATTTTCCCATAAATCATGGAAAATATTACATATGAATTTAAGTGGATTTCTTTTTTTGTAGGTGGGTTGCTATTTAGGATTTGTGGAATGCTTCTGTTTAAAAAAATAAATAGCATGCAAAATTTGATCCCCAATTTGAGGATAATTATCACCAAACTTCCATACTTTTTTCAATTGGCACAGTTTTATTTAGTGTTTAATTTATCTACATGTCATAAAGCACCATTTACTTTGCCATTTTGGATGTTAATGGATAACAAGTTGTAGTTTTGACTGTTTTGCCCCCTGCAGGTGACCAACTGAGTGCCATATTGAATTCCATTCAGTCACGGCCCAATCTCCCAGCTCCTTCCATCTTTGATCAAGCTGCAAAACCTCCCTCTTCCCTAGTCCACAGTCCATTTGTGTTCGGACAGCCCCTTTCCTTCCAGCAGCCTCAGCTTCAGAGTAAGTCTGTCAGTCTTACTTGCCTCATCAAGCGTTTCTGAAGCTTAGTTCTGAGTTGTTTATTAGTTAAATTAATTATCAACTCACCTGACTTATTTTATATAATTAGGTTGTTATCCCCTCATATTTTTGAAGTATTTAAGCTGTTCTAAGATGTTCTGCAGCTAAAACATTGGTTTTTAGTCACACTTTTAATGAAGTGTAGTTATTAACAAATGGCTATTATACTTTATATTCTAATCTGGTATAAGTAAATATGTACTATAAAACATGTTAAGAGAAACATTTTTTATTTCAAGTTTTCTTTTTTAACATGCATGACTATGGAAAGCATCAGTGATAGGGATAACTTTCATTGCTTTCTTTACATTGAATTTTTATTACTTGAGATATGCCCCAAAAGAATAAGCTTATTTCATTATACTTATGAGTGGAAAAATATACTTGTTTGGGCCTATTTGTTTCTTTTAAGTAAATTTGATTGATATCTATGAAATATGTAATAATGTCGGTTCCCAGATTTTCTCAAATTGTCATTTCTTTTGTTGTTATTTCTATCACATTATACACCGATTATTTTATTTCAGTTCTACCATCTAGGATTGCTCTACCCCTTTATCCATGATAGTAACTCACACTGGTTTGGAAAATAGACCCAAACAAATTAAACTTAACTGAAGAGTCTTTAAGTACCTCCTGAGCCTTCCACATACCCATCTCAAAAGTCTTTGTAGTATCACAATAATACATTCTTTTAGGCATTCAGTTCTCATGTTGGCTATGTAATAACATTAACTGAAAAAGATAGCTTATGAAAGTCTCAGTTTATACATCCATTGTTTGGATCCAAATGCATGACCTTTTTGTTTTGATAAAATACATTCACACTTAGATCTAAGTTATTTTTCTATAAAAAGACTGTAGTAACTGTTAATTAGAGTTAGTTAAGAAAATGCTGGCTAATTTTGTTTTTAAATCTGTGTATTACCTAGTTAGCAATAATGTTGTTATATTATTTACCCAAGGTAGAGAGTTTATAAGATTGTAAACTTTGTTGAGTTTACCTTGTACATAGGCATGATTAATTCATGTAGTTAATTTGAACGTATAAGTGCTACCAATTTCTAGATTATTACTGTGTCTATTCATGTATAACATTTACTTGAATGTCTCTTAAAAGAAAATATCAAGGAAACAAACTAGTGTCGCCTTGTGAAATAGTATTTTTTTTCTGTGATAAGCATTATTTCAGAATGAAAGAAAAATGTGAAGACTTAGCTTATTAATTTTATGGAGCAACAGACTGTTTACATTTAGATGTACCCAGGTTATAGAAAGTTTTAAAGGTAAGGACAGGTGGGGGTGGGGGTGTTAAAAAAAAAAAGGACTGACATTACCGTCAGTCAGGCTTAAAATTCATATTAGGAAATTCAGATTCATTCATTTTCACATTCAGTTTTAAAAGAGATTGTCCTATTAATGATGTCACATCAGCAGCAGACAAAAGAACTAAGGCATTAGGACCCCTTAGTTCCACCTAAAGGATCATTGCAGGTATTGACAAAAACATTCAGTTCTAACTCAAATTGCTATTTTTATTTTACTAAATTTAATTGATAAAATATTTTAGAACACAAAATAATAAAATAAAATTAGATTTATTAATAAATAAATTAAATAAAATTAGATAATCTAATAAAATTAGATTTCTCTAGACAACAATTTTCTGAGTGACAATGTGTCAATATAATTTTATGCATATAATGTTATGAGTGTTATTAATACCACCAGGTCCTTTATCACCATCTCAGAACAAATTTGAAATCATGTCCTGGATAAATCTTAATTACCAGTGTTTTGAATCATCACTATTCTGTACTCAAACAGTGGGAGGTAATTAGATTTTTTTCACAACCTCCTATTCTCAACAAAGTATCACTGAAGTTTAACTTCCAAATTACAGATAACAAAAGTCTTAACTATTTAGCATAACTAAAAAAAATAGAATATGAACAATAGTTTTAATATTTCAAAAATATTATAGAATTGTTTTTTACATCATATTAGGAAATGTTCCTGGGGCTGAGTGCTTACTGTTAAGATTTCCTGGAACATTCTTTTCAGATTTCATTGTTGTGCATCTTGCCAGCATTTCACCCTGACTATAGAGGAAGTTCTATGCATACTGAACTTCCCCATACTAATTAGTAAAATGAGGGTCATTTTGTCTTATATTTTGTGATGCTAAAATGAAACATTATATGTAGATGACTGTTTTTACTAAATTTTGCTTATAGTACTAGTCACCACTATGTACTTTAAACACTGTATTTAAACATTTTAACACATCCTCATTTGAGATATATTTCTTCTCTCCATTTTATAGCGAAGACAAAGGATTAGCAAAGATAAATGATTTTCCCTAGAAAATACATAGTAAAATGGTAATGCCAGAAATTGAGGCCAATTCTATTAACCAGAAAGGCCTTGTTTTAAATATTCATTTATGCCTAGGTAAATAGTATAAAATCTGTTCTTTAATATACATAACTTGAATTTGTTTAGTTCTAACATCTTAGAATATTGGCTTTGTTCCAATTAATTATTTATCTTCTTTTGATAGTTTAAAAGGAAAAAAGATTTTATTAGTGTTGTAGCTCAAATTTCCAATTAACTAGAAAAATTCTCCAGAGAAGCTCATATTAACTTAAGTATTTCTATAAGTTTTATTTTTAGTTACTCTCTGGTTTTTTATCCCTAAAGTGTTTTTTTTAAGCTAGTCTTTGGAATCTATTATTTTATCATTATTACATTATCATTTACTACATGCCTTTTAGGAGGCTAAATAGTTTGCTTTCATTTTTCTGGTAGAAAAAAAAAATTGGTTAAACACAGCTTAAGACAATTACAATTCTTCCAGAGATTTTATACAAATAAATACAACATATGCTAAAATATATAGTTCTTTCAAATCTAGATATTATAAGTTATCTTCCAATAAGATTTTTATCTATTATACTTACATGTTATATTCTTAAATGGTACTCCCCCAAAAAAAGTTAAATGAGGGGGAAATGTCCATTTGGTTACCTGCATGAATATTTATTTACATTTGAGAATTATTAATATTCTAAAGCATTACTGGTTCACTAATCTTGTAGAAATATATCATGGAAAGATTTTCAGCTCAAGTTTCTCCTCCAGCTACTCATTAGCTTTAAAATTACCTGACCATTTGAGCCCCTTTTAGCTCACCTATAAAATAATGTATCCAATAAACATTACCTGCTGATACTACACTTACTACCTCTCATGCTCCAAGGAAGAAATAGGAAATGTCACAGTCAAAGAGATGGCAGGCTGTTCTCAGTTGTGGAATGAGGCGCAGGTAGGAATCTATTTTTATTTAATTGATTTTATTTTTTTAAATACACCACAGCAGAATGCATTACAATTCTTATTACATATATAGAGCACAGTTTTTCATATCTTTGTATATAAAGTGTGTTCACGCCAATTCATGTCTTTATACATGTACTTTGTTTTGCATTACAATTCTTATTACACATATATACTACAATTTTTCATATCTCTGTTTGTATGAAGTAGATTGATACCCAACTCGTGTGTTCATACATGTACTTTGGATAATGATGTCCATCACATTCCACCATCCTTGCTAATTCCCTGCCTCCTGCCTCCTCCCTTCCCCTCCCACCCCTCTTCCCTACTTATAATCCATCTGTTCCTCCCATGCTCCCCCTCCCTACCCTACTATGAATCAATCTCTTTATATCAGAAAAAACATTCACCATTTGTTTTTTTGGAGATTGGCTAACTTCACTTAGCATTATCTTCTCTAGTGCCATCCATTTACCTGCAAATGCCATGATTTTGTTCTCTTTTATTGCTGAGTAAAATTCCATTGTATATATATGTGCCACAGTTTTTTTTTATCCATTCTTCCACTGAAGGGCATCTAGGTTGGCTCCACAGTTTAGCTATTGTGAATTGTGCTGCTATAAACATTGATGTGGCTGTGTCCCTGTAGTATGCTATTTTTAAGTCCTTTGGATATGGTCTGAGGAGACGGATACCTGGGTCAAATGGTGATTCCATTCCCAGATTTCTAAGGAGTCTCCATTCTGCTTTCCATATTGGCTGCACCAATTTGCAGTCCCACCAGCAATGTATGAGTGTACCGTTTTCCCCACATCCTCGCCAACACTTATTGTTTGTCTTCATAATAGCTGCCATTCTGACTAGAGTGAAAGCAGTAGTAACAAAAACAGCATGGTATTGGCACCAAAACAGACTGATAGACCAATGGTAGAGAATAGAGGACACAGAGACTAACCCACAAAATTTCAATTATCTTATATTAGACAAAGGTGCTAAAAACATGCACTGGAGAAAAGATAACATTTTCAACAAATGGTACTGGGAAAACTGGAAATCCATATGCAGCAAAACAAAATTAAACTCCTATCTCTCACCATGCACAAAACTTAACTCAAAATGGATCAAGGACCTAGGAATTAGACCAGAGACTCTGTGTCTAATTGAAGAAAAAGTAGGCCCTAATCTTCATCATGTGGGATTAGGCCCCAACTTCCTTAATAAGACTCCTATAGCACAAGAATTAAAGCCAAGAATCAATAAATGGGATGGAATCAAACTAAAAAGTTTCTTCTCAGCAGAAGAAACAATCTGTGAGGTGAACAGAGAATCCACATCCTGGGAGCAAATTTTTACCCCTCACCACATCAGTTCACTAATATGTAGGGTATATAAAGAACTCAAAAAGCTAAGCATCGAAAAAACAAATAACCCAATCAGCAAATGGGCCAAGGATCTGAGCAGGTAGGAATTTAAAAAGGGATAAATGAGTTTTTCTAGATAGTTTTTGATCTATTTTTACAGCATAACTTGATTAGAGATTAATTCTTAATTTAATTAGGCTATTAAAATGTCAGAATGAAAGTCATGTTTTTTCGTAGTAGTTAGATAATTTTTGTCCTGGATTATAATCTTTCCTTGTTTGTTTGCCTGCAATGAAAGTGTGTGGATGGAACTCTTGACTTAGAAAGGAGGCTTGTGTTTAATCTCTATAGTTCTGTCTAGTTTACTCTAGTTCTGCTTCTAACCAGCTTTGTGACAATATCAGCCAAGATCTTTTTCTGTTACTAAAGAAAAAATTATGATTTTCAACAAAGATTTCAGGAAATCAGGTCAACTTTATTTAAATATTCAAATTCATTTTTTTTTTACACTTGAACTTACAGCATCTGTTATAATGAACAATGTATTTAGTTTTAGTTTGGGCTGTAACATCTCTAGCACCCCTACAAATTGTTATCATTTTAGTCCTGGGCCTGAATTTTTTTTCACACAGCAGAACCATCTTCCCTGATATGAAAGCCTTTACCCAGGTTATTTTGCATCTCAATCAGTAATTTCTCAACAAATATTTATTATGTGTCACCCATATATTCCAAGCACTGTTTTGAGCACTGGCTGTTCACAGAGGCCAGTTTGAGTTTGGCACAGAATTCATGGTGACTTTACCATAGTGTAGCCAAGGAGATGTTAGTAAACCATGGAATGTTGGATTTATTTTGAAGAGGAATCCTCAAGTTCGCTTACAATGAACAAGCAATGAGAAGAAAATTGTAAAGGGTAAATTTAAGTTTTTTGCTTAGGCAAGGGCTGCAGGAGAACCAGGTTTTTGGTGGGAATAACAGAGCTTAATTTTGGACATCATGCTGGTAAGCTATTCTTTCATAACATACCCCAGAACTTAACAGTTTAACCAAATAAAGCACTCTTTATTTGGCTCACAGTTCTGTAGGTTGGCAGATTAGGCTAGGTTCAGTTCTATAGTTCTTCTGGTCTTGGTGCTGAATTTCTTCATGCATCTATAGTCAATAATAGGAAAGCTAGACATCTTTGTTTTGGGAAGATGACAGACCACTGCCTGAGATAAAGAGGTGATTGAGTCAAATATCCCATGATTCAGCAGGCTACTCTGGGTTTGTTGTAGAATTCTGAGAAAACAAAAATATGCACAATCTTTTCAGGCTTAGTGTTGAAACTGATACATTACATCTGCCATTTCTGTTCGTTTAAAGCAAGACACATGGCTAGCCTACCTTTGTGAGTACAGAAATAAACTCTTAGACTTCATATTTTGGTTGGAAATTCTGCAAAGGAGCATGGATACAGGGATAAGCATTACTGTAGTCATGTTAGCATATAAATGTATTTCGGATGCATTGAGTTTGAGGTTACTAATAAATCCTTTGGAGATGCCAAATTGAGATTTATATATTACTCCAAGTTCAGAGGAAATGTCTGGGTAAGGCATATAAGTTGGTAGCCCACTGACTTATAGCAGAATAATTTGAGAGTTGCTTGTGTATAGGTAACAATTAAAACTATATGGGTGAATGAAAGCAGCTGCAAAGGAGATAGAGGTAGAAAAGACAAAAGGCCTAAAGACCAAACCCTGGCACATTCCAGTTTTTAGAGGGTGGAGAGAGGAGAAGTTGGCTAAATAGACTAATAAGAGGCCTTATTCAATTGTGTAGAGGCAACTTCTTACACTAGAGAGCATGGGCCAGATTATGTGTTGTGCACCATACTTAGTGGTTTAGACTTTTTTTTTGTAGGTATACTGAATGAGTGCAGGGGGCAGATAGAGGAAATAGTTTTATAGGGAATTAAAGAGAGAGTTACAATCGATTTTATATTTTTAAAGTTTAACTAAAAATAGTCAGATATGGTGTCGTATGCCTGCAAAACTTTACTTGGGAAGCTGAGATAGAAGAATTTTCAGAAGTTTGAGACTAGCTTGGCAACTTAATGAGGGCCTATCACAAAATTTTTCAAATAATTTATGAAGGGCTGTAGATACAGCTAAGTTGTAGAGGGCTTGCCTAATATACATGAGACTGAATTCAACCCCCAGTCTGTCTGTCCCTGCCAGCACATACACACAATATAACTGAAAATATTATGAAAAAGACAGAGAAAAGGGAGTATATTGGTGGTAGGGAGTCCAGAGAGAAGCTAAGTAGGGTTAATTGCAGAAGGAAGAACCAAGTGTAGAAATGTTTAGGCAATAAAGTACCCAGGACATACTAATCACAGTTGTGGAATCAATCTAGAATGACATCCACTTTTCTGCTTTGTTTTGAAAAATAATATGCTTACTTAACACTAGAAATTCATAATCAAAAGCAGGTGTTGAAGAAAAATGAGTTAAGTTGGGTAACTTAGCTCCAGTGGTAGTTACATAATTAGAAATTACAAAATTTATTTGGCACTCTCATAACTAAAAATGGCACTGTTGAGAAACAATTTGAAAATATACCATTAAATATACAATTTTATCAGAAATTCATCATTAAAGCATTGTCTTGATTTGGCACCTAATTGAATTTATAAGGATTAGGTCTGCTATATCCCAGTTTATTATTCTCTCAAACTTCCACACTATAATTTATCTTTTTACTTAGGCTTAGCAAAACTGTTTGTCTTTTAATTCAGATTTCTCACTCTTATATTAGATTGTTCTTCCTCCCCTTCTATTAAGAAATGAGTCAGAACCATCATGTAAAATAAATTTCTAGTGTTCAAGAGGCCTAAGAAGTCTTCCAGCTCCATTTTAGAGATGACAGAAATTCTCATCACTTGTTTAAAGTAGAAATCTAAAACTTGAAATGAGAATCTGCTAATTTACTCCAGTGTTGTTGTTGTTTCTTTTTATCTATGACATTTCATTTAATCTTACATTGATTGTAAAAATTGGGAAAGACAAGAGGTCAGTTATTTCAAACTTCTTATTTTATACTTGCAACCCACAAAATAACCTAATATCATGAGCATGAGACTGTTCTGATTGTATTTCTTAGTGTTTGTTAGAGACTTAAAAAAAAAAAAAGATAAGAAAGAATGGAAAAGAGGCCCTCTACTTTATCTGTAGTTTACATTTATCCCAATTTTGAGGCAGTAAGCTGGTATCTACCTTTTCTAATTTCTCCAAATACTGCTTTAAAAGATTGTTATACTAAAAGCACTTTTGTTTATGGTTTAGGTTTTAGCTGTCTTTCTATTAAGCATGGTGTCTGCCTCAGGCAGGACATGGTTATTATTAATGTTAATTATATGTGACCAAAGTGCCTGTTTCTCTGCTGTGTAATTACTGGTTTTTCCCCTTGTAACTAATAAGCAATTTGTGAAAAGGAGGACTTTCATTTCTGAGAATATCTTTAGCTCTTTACTGTCTGAAGTTGTTGTTTAAAGAGCAACACCTGTCTCATCTTGTCTTTGCTTATTTATTTATTTAAGTACTGGGGATTGAACCCAGAGGTGCTTAACCACTGAGTCACATCCCAGCCCTTTTTTATTTTTTATCTTGAGACTAGTGTTACTAACTTGCTTAGAGCCTCACCAGATTGCTGAGGCTGATCTCAAAACTGTTTCAGCCTCCTGAGCCGGTGGGATTATAGGTGTGCACTACTGCACCCTGGCAATACCTGTCTTTTCTTGAAGTGTTTTGAAGTTATTTTTTCTAAGGTATAGGATATATATACCTGTCAAATTGTATTCAGAAATGTTCTATCTCAGCTTTCACAAAGGAAATGAATGCTTTTCATTCTTTTGTAATTCTTTTAGTATACTAATGTGTATGTAAAGAAGCTTTAATCCCATTGGGGGTGTAGCTTAGAGATAGAGCCCACACCTAGCATGTGCAAGACCCTGGGTTTGGTTTCCAGCAGTCAGTCTATAAGATGAATAAACTTTAATTCCTATTCCATGTCTTATTCTCCTCTCCCATTCAAATAATTCCACATTTCTCCTGATAAATTTACCACAAAGAAGAGTACTGGATTCATTGATTATGTACATCTAAAGCTGACAGATAGTTGCCATAGCTAAAAGTATATAATCATTACTTTACCTTATTTTAAATTCTCTGAAACACTGGTGGAAATGGGTATAATAATTATACTTAATTATACCTTTTTCTTTTTTCTTTTCTTTTCTTTTCTTTTTTTTTTTTTTTTTTTTTTTTTTGCAGTACTGGGGATCAAAACCAGGGTCTTACACATGCTAAAGAAGTACTCAACCATTGAGTTATACCCCACCCCAATTATACCTATTTTTTAATATGTATGTCCTTTGATTACTTGCACCTTTTGGACAGATTGAAGGTATTATTTATGTCTCTATTAGGGCCAAGAAACTAGTTTTTTGTGTTTTTTTTTTTTTAAAGTAGACAGTTTTCCAGCAAATAATTTCTAAGAAATTTGAGTTGTGGGTTATACTTAACTATTTACTGCCTATTGTAGAAACTTATGCTGTCTTTAAATTTTTAATGTTTTTGAGCATCTTTTTTTAATGACTTCTATGACAACAAAATGCAAAAGGTGTCAGGTGCAAAGGAATTCTTATGCTGTTTAAATCTTATATAATAGATAATAATCTTTAGTTATCATTGAATGCTTGAGTTGGGACAGTGAAATATTTCTCTTCTTCAAGAAACAAACTGGAAAGATGGCAGATTCTGAATGGAATTCAGAATTGAATTGTTTGTTAATATCTATGAGGTCCAGGTTTATAGGAAGATAGAGGAGCAGTGAATCTTAAGAATACCATTCTTATTTGAACCACCGATAAAAAGAAATGTGAGAAATTATAAGGGTACTTGTAAGATAAGATAACAGAGGCTTAAGGACAAACTAATGGAAAATGGTATTGAAGTCTTTTCAATATGTTACAAAGCCTGGAGAAACTGGATTCGTAGGTATAATTCAGTGAGTGAAAAGAAACTTTTTTTGAAGTGAAAAATCTAAAAACAGATTGTTGTTAAAAGACTAAAGAAATCAAATTAACTAGAAATAGCACTTGTTCTACACATTTAATTTTTATAAAATCTGGTTTTTGTTTAATCATAATTTCATAGTTATACTAGTTAACTTTTTAAAAAATTATATTTTTAATTTAAAAAAGGAAAGCAATTCTATAAGAGAGACATAATATTGATGCACAAAAGAAGTTCATCAGTTTTTAAAAAGCCATTTGATGGGGACTAAATGATTATACTTAATAAGAACCTTCCATTCATGGATGAAGTAACCCATTATTTAATCCATCTTTATAAAATTAATTCTTTGAAAAATCATATAGTTTACTAAATAGAATAATACTAAAATTTTTTTAAATCAGAATTTTTCTCTAGTGCCCATTTGAAGTCATTGTTGATTAATAAAAAATTTCCTCTTATAAATAACATGAGCTCTTCATGCATCATTAATGCTCTGCTTTCTTTGTTTTGGATACCAAATATCAAGTCCCTGGGTCACTTCATTTTCTAGTTACAGAAAGTTGAGTTTACTCTAAATTGCACTTTAAAAGTTATTATACATTGCTAAGGGTACTAAAACAGTGTATATTTTTCTTTTATTCTCATTTTAACTTATTAAGTTTCAGGTCAACACATTTGGACATGTTAACATGTTATTGATCAAAATTCATTAATTTTACCTTTGTTTTTAGTTTCAATTTTATATAAACTATTAGGAATATAAACTATTAGGAATTACAGTTTATAGTTACAGACCATTTAAAAATGCTTTGTTTTTGCTTGTGTTCTCTGCTAAATTTTTTTTTCCATTGAATCTGTGCTGCTTCTTTGCCAATGTTTTCCACTGTAGAATCTCCATCCCGCAACCTTGCTTCTCGTGAGCGCATTTACAAAAATTTTGGTGTAGCTGGGCCTGCCTCTGCTCTCTCATCTCTGTCTCACAAACTGAAGGGTGGGTATACGTGCATCCATGGATGGGCCATTCTTATTGAATGAAGGAAGTATCAATAAAGAAGTTTCAGTTCACTTCATTTTCATCCCATTTCATTTTTTAAAAATTAAGGTTTATCATTTTATTTAAAATTTTATGTGTTTGAGATAATTTATGATGTTTCTGTTCAGTATTATAGTGTAGATTATACTAATTGCTGTGCATGTTTGTTATCTGTGGTTAAATAGTATTCCTGTTTACTTTTAAACCTTTATGAGATCTTAAAAGATGCAGTAGGTATACAGAAAGAAATCTCTAATTTGAGGAATATTAAGTCATTATCAAAAAACAATGGCATAAAACACATGATTATACAAATATAGGGACTTTATATGACACTTTAAACATATTGTAGTGTCATATAATGTAAAACTTATTTTTACCATTTAATTTTTTAGGAGAAACATTTTGATAAGTTAAACATTTTTTATTTTAACTTAGTTATCAGGGTGATTGCACATATTCCCTCCACTGCACACACGAATACTCATAAGTCTACCTGTCCTGTCTGACATGAATGAATCTTCCTTAATAGTTTCTTAGTGACTTAGTTTTAATATTTTCAGTTTCAAAATGTTTAAACTATTGACAATTAACAAAATTTCAGAATATTTTAAAAATATGCCTTTGGTACTTTAAATTACTTACAGATGCCAGCCCTGCAACTTGGAAGGCTAAAGCAGAAGAAACACAAATTCAAAGCCAACTTGGGCAACTTAAGACTCTGTCTCAAAATAATAAATATTCCTGAGGCGTAGTTCAGTGGTAGAGAGCACCCTAGGACACAGAAATAATTAACTGATTGATTAATTTATTAATTAAAATACTATAGATGTTTACTCAAGTATTTTTCTTAATGATTAAAGTTTTAAAATACCATATTTTAAGATAATTTAAAAAAACAGTTTTGCATCAATAGCAAATACATTGTAGAAGTTGTTCAAATAATTGCTAATTTCCTTTTTTCTTTAAAATGGCTAAAGCAGTTTTATATTTCTCCTTTGCATAGTAAATAGGGTTATATAACCTGATCTGTATAGTATTATCTCTAGTAGCTTATATGATTATGGAATCTGATATGTACTTCATATTATGTTGCAGTATATTGTATTATAGGATATAATAGTATGGTATCATATAACTTGATTATGATTTGGGCATGAAAAAAATCATGTAGGTCACTTAGTGAGTGAATAGTTAACATTTAAAATGTTTAATTGAATTTAATTTGAATCCACTAAATTTCTATTCTGTTATGCATTACTATTCAGAATTCCTTTGAGGTTAAAAAAAAATTTCCTATTATCACATAAACTTGCCTATTATAAATGTAGTCATTAAGCAATAAATGTGAAATGTTATATATGGTCTGAAGATTTAGTTATCTTCTTATATTTATTGATATTTTGGGGCAGCCACAACATGACAATTCTTAGTAACATTTCTAAACTTTTGAAAGCCAAAACTTTTAAATGCCACATGAAGAATATAAACAAAAATTAGTTAGCATTTGGGCTTACTCACTTAACATAGCATTTTCTTTTTTAAAAAATATATGAAGTATATTTTGAAGAAGTGTTTTTAGAAGGATTTAGCTATGATTTGAAAAATACATCTCAGGAAGAAATACTTTTGCCATTTTTTATACACTGGAACTTCAACAGATGTTTAGCCATCATCATTTATAGATCTTGAGAATATTTATCCCATTACTAGAGGAATATCCCATTACTAGAGTTATATGCTTACATATAACAAGTGGTGTTCCTAAATATTTGGCAGTTTCTGTTGTTTAGCCAATTAGAGAACCCATTTCCATTATGATGTAATAACCACCACTGTGAATGCACCCACCCTTAGAATTAAATGTAACATAGGTATTATTCACCGTTCCATGTAACAACTATATAGTCAGCTATAACATGAGATAGGTAGTAGATAATCTTAGTCAGGAACTCTTCTCATTAAGTTTGAAATCCTAAAGTGTCCTTTTTAATAAATAAAGAAACTCTCAGTTTTCAGATTGAAATTTTGGAGAATGGAGTACCAAATATAAAATATTTACTGCCTATTTGTATAAATTCATCATTATATATGATGCAGCTTCTGCAATAAATGTGGTGATAAAGAACAGTTTCTAGCTCTTAGAATAATAAAAAAATAATACTCAAAATATCACATGCTCAAAATTGTGGTCAAAACTATGCTGACTTTTAACTCTTATCAAATATAATTTATTTGCTTATAAAATTTGCTCTGGACTGTTACTTGGTCAATAAAATAAAATGGGCAACAGCTTCTTAAACTACTTTTGAATAGTTTGAGAGTATCATATATCAAAGTCCATCTGTTTGTATTTTTCCAAGACAGGATCAATATTTGGAAATCCTTTTTTTGTGTATGATTTTTTTTCCACTAATTCCCACTCAAATTTAATTATTTCTTATATCTATGTTTAGGTCTGCCTTTGTGACACAGTGGTAGAGCATTTGCCTAACATGCATGAGGCACTGGGTTCAATGCTGTGCACCACAGAAAAAGAAGAAAGTACATATATGATAAAGGAAATTTATGATAGAATAATAAAGCATTGCAAGAAACCAAAGAACAGTATGTTCAGAATAGTAACTTTTATTTATTCAAAGAACCAGAATAATTATGCTAAACATTGACATGTAGGAATGGAAATAAATATTCAGTTCATCAGTGTGCTCTGCACCCTATTATTCACATCCTATTATTTTTTCTGTAGAATTATCCACTTGCAAGCCATCTAATGCTTAACATAGCAATAACTGCTATCCCTTCTGCCCTGTGGTCTTGGGAGCTGTTATTATAAAATGTAGATTCTTAGGGAATCTGAACAATAGTAGAAGAAAAAAATTAGGAAAATAGTAATTTATTGCTAATTCAACAAATATTTTTTGAGTATCTACTGTATTCCAGGACCCATTTTTGACATGACATCACTGAAGAATAACACAAAAATACTTGCTCTTGGGGACCTTATTTGAAGAGGACAGATTCTACCGCACTACTGTCCTGACATAGATTACATAGATTATAACTCCCTACACCCATACACAAAGCAAACGAAAGCATTTTTGTATGTTATACAAATTTGTTCACATCCTTTTCTATAAAAGCAAAAGAAATCTGTGGTCATAACCAGCAAATTAATCTCAATTTCCTAGGAACCCTCTTTCAGAAAATATAAGTACTTCTAACAAGATTTTCAGTTTTTTATACCACTTGAATCACTGCAGTCTGGTTGTTTTCCTCCTAGCAACTAATTAATAGTACATGAACTAAGACTAGGAGTTTTTATTTTAAGGGGAAAGGGAATGCTGAAGGCTGTAGCACTTACTGGGGACAAAGATAGCCTGGCTCTTAATGCCTCAAAAGAAAGCATAAAATCAGCAGAAAGGAGAGACACTGAGTGAGGACAGGATGCCACAAACAGATGGCTTCCATATAGAATTATCTAGTGTTTTGCTTTAGGAAAGGAAGGAAGGGAGGTTTGTTGTTTTGTTTTGTTTTGTTTTGTTTTCCCCCTTGCTCTTGTCATTTTCCAGACCCTCTTGTGTCAAGGTCCCTCAATTCAGACTTGTACTTCTCATCCTCAGGATACTGCCATTCCTCCTATTTCCAAAACCCATGGACTCTTGAGTTTTAATCAGCTAAGCTTATTGAATGAATGCTTATGGAATAGAGCTTGTTTAAAAATAAAAGACTGCCTGACTTGCATACAACTAAATAATAGCTTTAGGACATTCCTATGTTAACTGTACATTATGCTAATGCAATCATTAAAATAGGGTGTCTCCTAAGCTGTTCTTTATTAATCTTAATTGTATTCATTGTGCAATGGAAAGCAATAAATGCAGAAATTCAGCTTCCTAACTCAGCTTAAGGATGTGATGTTTTAATCTACTGGAAACTTAGCTTGATTAATTCATTTTGAAAACACATGTATTTTCATAATTTCTTATTTGAAAAAAATTAGATCTTTGGTCTTTCTTGTCCCTCACTGAACTTAAAATATAGTTGTACTAGGACTGAGGTTCTGATTGTCACTAATAATTCACAGTGGGTCCTTAGATAATATCCATTCAGTCTATTTTGCATCTGTGAAAGTTTTTAGTGGTAATGGTTGTATAATGATATAATAGAAATTTTATGAGAAATAGTTACCTTTTTTTCTTTATTCTTAAACATATGGCAGAAAATATAAATTTTATAGCTTTGTTTATTATTGTAGTTTTTAGTGGCTAAATTATCAGTGATTTCTGATTTATTAACAAGTTTCACTATGAAATGGATCATACAGGTGACCGAGGAAATATGTCGACATCTTCTAGACCAGTCTTGACATCAGGAAAATCAGAACTGTCCTCTAAACACAGCAGATCACTGAAACCTGATGGACGCATGAGCCGGACTACCACTGACCAAAAGAAGCCAAGGGGTACAGAAGGTTTATCTGCTAGTGAATCCCTTATGTTAAAGTCAGATGCTGCAAAGTTGAGATCTGACTCCCATAGTAGGTCATTGTCTCCCAACCATAACACTTTGCAGACACTAAAGTCTGATGGGAGGATGTCTTCCAGCTTCAGAGCTGAATCTCCAGGACCAGGTTCTCGGTCATCATCTCCTAAGCCAAAGACTCTCCCAACCAACAGATCTAGCCCATCTAATGCTAGTTCTCCACGCTCATCCTCACCACAAGATAAAAATCTACCTCAAAAAAGCACTGCTCCTGTTAAGACAAAACTTGATCCTCCTAGGGAACGTTCCAAATCAGACTCTTACACACTTGATCCAGACACCCTCCGCAAGAAGAAAATGCCCCTAACAGAGCCATTAAGGGGACGGTCTACATCACCAAAACCAAAATCAGTACCAAAGGATTCTAAAGACTCCCCTGGATCTGAAAATAGAGCTCCCTCTCCCCATGTAGTGCAGGAAAACCTCCACAGTGAGGTAGTTGAAGTCTGTACTTCGAGTACTTTGAAAACAAATAGTCTGACAGATAGCACCTGTGATGAAAGCGAATTTAAGAGTGTGGATGAGGGTTCAAATAAAGTTCATTTCAGCATAGGAAAAGCACCACTGAAAGATGAACAAGAAATGAGAGCATCCCCCAAAATAAGTCGAAAATGTGCTAACAGACACACTAGGCCCAAAAAAGAAAAATCTAGTTTTCTTTTCAAAGGAGATGGATCCAAACCTTTAGAGCCAGCCAAGCAAGCCATGTCTCCATCTGTGGCTGAGTGTGCCAGAGCAGTGTTTGCCTCTTTTCTGTGGCATGAAGGCATAGTACATGATGCAATGGCTTGTTCTTCTTTCCTAAAATTTAATCCTGAACTTTCCAAAGAGCATGCTCCTATTAGGAGTAGTTTAAATAGTCAACAACCCACAGAGGAAAAAGAAACCAAGTTAAAAAATAGACACTCACTGGAAATATCATCTGCACTGAATATGTTTAATATTGCACCTCATGGACCAGATATATCTAAGATGGGAAGCATCAACAAAAATAAGGTGTTGTCCATGCTTAAGGAACCACCTCTGCATGAAAAATGTGAGGATGGGAAAACAGAAGCCACTTTTGAAATGTCCATGCATCATACGGTGAAGTCTAAGTCTCCCCTTCCCTTAACTTTACAACACTTAGTGGCTTTTTGGGAAGATATCTCTTTGGCTACTATCAAAGCTGCTTCCCAGAATATGATTTTTCCAAGTCCTGGTTCATGTGCAGTTCTTAAAAAGAAAGAGTGTGAAAAAGAAAATAAGAAGACCAAAAAGGAGAAAAAGAAAAAAGAAAAGACAGAAGTTAGGCCTAGGGGCAATTTGTTTGGTGAGATGGCCCAACTAGCAGTAGGAGGACCAGAGAAAGATACCATCTGCGAGCTCTGTGGAGAATCACATCCATACCCAGTGACCTATCACATGAGACAAGCTCACCCAGGTAAATGACATTATTAAATATATATATATATAAATACTTTAATTTTTAATGAACTAGATTATTTCTAACTTGAGCTGCTCTATGAATTATGTCAAAGTATATGACAACATTTGTCCAGAATTTATAGTATCTGATACTGTCATTTTTATATAATAATAGGCTTTGTGAAAAATGGGTAGAGAAATTCGAATAGAGTGCTGATCAGGCAGTATAATATTACTTCATTTCAGTGTAATAAATTTTAAAATATTGTTTATTTTCTAAATATGTATTGTGTTGTCCAAAGGATGTCATTAAGAAATCACACAACAGAAATAATAACATGTTCAAACACAGAGGTATGATCCCAAAGTTAGATGTCCTTCGATTTTCGTATTTCCTGTTCAAAATTGCGAACTAAATGGATTCTACTGATTTCTTAGGGCTTTCCCTGTTAAAATGATGTAAGTTCTTTTATGAGAAAACTGCACTTTAGGAAAATATAAGGATTTCTATAGCATTAATCAATATTTCAAAATTCACCTAGAAGAACTAAGATTAACTTGCTTTCTCTTTCTTCATATTATACCCCAAAGTTTTATAAATTTAATTCCTGAAAATATGTCATTCTTACATAATATTTTATGTTTGTTTTGTCTATTTTTATTGACATTCTTAAGTAAATCTAAAGGTTACCAGATACTGTATTTCTTTTAATCTGCTTATCTAGAAATGGAGTATCTAACATTTGGCCATTATTTAATTAACTGTTTTTGGTCAAGCATGCTATTTTTTTTCTAATGTAGTTAATAGCCTGAAAAAAAAATCAGCTGCTTACTTGTGCTTACTTTAAGAAGGTAAATTTGTCATTAATATATAATAAGGGTCAAACTATTAAAAACCCTTGTAATATTTATTATTTTTGTTACTGTTTCAAGGTTGTGGCCGGTATGCTGGTGGACAAGGTTACAATAGCATTGGGCATTTTTGTGGAGGATGGGCTGGTAACTGTGGTGATGGTGGCATAGGAGGAAGCACTTGGTATCTGGTTTGTGACCGCTGTAGAGAAAAATACCTCCGTGAAAAACAGGCTGCAGCAAGGGAAAAGGTATTTTTCAATCCATTGTGGTTTTTAATGTTAATGATATTTATATACCATATAAGGCACTGGGTTTGTGGCTCACTGGTAGAGCACTTGCCTAGCACATGTGAGGCACTGGGTTCAATCCTCAGCACCACATAAAATTAAATAAATAAAGGCATTTAGTCCATAACTAAAAAAAAGAATCTCTGTATAATCATACTATTCAATCAGTTCCATATGGGATTTTTTAAAGATCAACTTATGAGCTCTTTATAACAGAAATAATATGCAAATTTAATATTTGTACTGGGTCAGCTATTTTTAATTTAAAAGATAAATTATGTCTTATGATAACACAAGATAACTAACCTATGGGACATATACCTCATTGACTCATAGGAGTCCTGGAAATTCAAGATCATTTCCACTAATGGCATACTAAACCATAGAATTTTGTTGAATGCCCCTCTCACCCCCCTTGCCACACATATATTGCTGGTTTCTTTAAATTGTATTTAGATTTAATGAGTTAGATTTTAAATTTCCCCAAGGATAGAAAGGAAATATAGTTTGTGTATAATATAAAGTAGTTTCAGTCAGTTCAGGAGAAGCATAAAGTGAATGCTATTTGGTAATCATTATTATTTCTAAATAGTTTTAGAAGTGTTTAATAATTTTTAAAAGAAATTCAAGGACTAGAGTCGTGGCTCAGTGGGAGAGTGCTTGCCTAGCATGTGTGAAGCACAGGGTTCAATTCTCAGGACCACATATAAATAATTAAAGATCTATTGACAACTAAAAAAATACATTTAAAAAAAAGAAATTCAAAATACATAGTCTAACAAATTAAAAATTTAAGTATAAGTAAGAGAAAACCACTTCAGTTTCTTCTTTGCCAGGTCAAACAATCTAGGAGAAAGCCAATGCAAGTCAAGACCCCTCGTGCCTTGCCCACTATGGAAGCTCACCAGGTCATCAAAGCCAATGCCCTCTTCCTCCTGTCCCTGAGCAGTGCTGCGGAACCAAGCATTCTGTGTTACCACCCTGCAAAACCATTCCAGTCACAGCTGCCCAGTGTGAAAGAGGGCATTTCTGAGGATCTTCCTGTGAAAATGCCTTGTCTTTACCTTCAGACCTTAGCTAGGTAATAAGATTTGTCTGTGTGTGTGTAGTGTGTGTGTGTGTGTGTGTTTCACTACCTTTGGATTAACAGCTACTGTTAATTAACTGATATCAAAAGGTAGTTCTGTATTTCCTTTGATGATAGGGAACAACATAAGCAATTGTGTAAAGTAAAGAATCCTCCAGGAATTTATTTTCTGCGTTGCCTTTAATGGTTTCTGAGTTTCCTTGGCTGGCCTATGATTGGTAGGCTATTCATGTTATGGGAATAGGTATTTAATGGAAATACTTTGTCAATTTGTAATTACTACTAATATAGAATATGTATTAGTAAGATAGTAACTATGTTTTATTCTCTGATAAGCTGACTTCAGTCTATTAATAGGGGGAAATGCTAACGTAGAAAGAAACTAATGTTTCCCTCTAGTAATCTTTCAGTTTTAAAATTATTCATTTGGTTAACATTAAATAAGTACCAAGTAGGTATCAGCTTTATGCTAGGTTCCAAAGACCCTGAAATTAATACAATAAAATCCTGACTTCTGGAATGTTCACACTCTTGTGGGAAGATAAACATGTCATCAGAACATTTACAATGTCATGTGAGGCATACTCTGTTAGAGCATAAAAGAAGGAAAACCCTTGAATCTTCCCAAAGAAATCAGGACAGGCTTGCCACAAAGTCTAATCCTTTAGTAGAGTCTTATAGAATAAATAGATATCCATCAGGTGATTGGAGGACAGTGATTTCTGGCAGAGTATCCCAAGTGAATAAAGACAAATGAAATTGCTACACATTTGAGGAGTCACAGGATTGTTAAAGGATTGGTTGCTGGAGGAAAATAGTGAAATACTGCTTAAAAGAGTGAACCCAGGTAATGTGGACTTCTGTAGCTCATGCTAAAGTTGCATTTGATTCTGTAGGCAGAAGAACCAGTGGAAGAATTTTAAACGGGGAAATATATGAAGGGTTTGCAATTAAAAAGTCACTTTGTGAAATGTGAAAACTAATATGAAAATTGGAAGAAAGGGCATAAAAACAGATGGAGAGACTTGTTAATAGTGTATTATTTTCCTACATCGAACTTGGTGTTACAACCTATACTGTCACACATTACACACTGTCACTCCAAAACAGTCTTTCATATTTCAAATTCAGATTTTATTTATCAGCTGACAGATGAAAATTTTTAGATATTGCCTACAGTTTCAATTTAGAAAGTGTTGTCCTCTTTTTATAGCAGAGTTGTATGGTTTTTAGAAATGTTTATAGTTACTATTGCAATAGGGCAAACAAAAAAGGAAACAGAAAATGTGAGACTGAGTACATTTGAGTCCAAGGTAGAAATCATCAGGCATGCCAAATACCACCTATGTAAAGCCTCAGGTAGACCATTTACTGGACTTAGGTTAGTAATAATTTGTTCCAATCTGAAAAAGAATGAATCAATTTTTTAAATGTAAAATATTATAATATAGAATAATTATAGATTTTATACTTTTAGCTGTCAGGGGATAGGACATCTCCTAAACCATGGAACATTTCATATACCTAATATTTTCCAAATTTGACTCATATATGTTTCTTCCCCAAAAGCTACCACATGTATTTCGAATAGTTCATGCAACAAAATCTGTGAGCCTGCACTATGGCATTGATGATAGGGAATGAGAAGAAAGAATGGTTGTGAAGGGAAACCTAGCATCATAGGCCTTAGTGATTAATGATGGTTGATCATTACAACACTGAGATATTCTAACCTAAGCTCCTGGATGGTTGACCAAATACTAGAAGATGGAAATATTCTTGATAGAAAAGAAAATGGGCTCAATTCTGGATTTAAAGTGTTTGTTTTACCTGGAATATCTATATGTAAAATTATCAGACTTTTATTACTACCTGCTTACATCTATCATTCTTTTAATACTTAATCTTTAATTGTAGATTCACATATGCTGCTTTGCCTTTTTTAAAGGAGATTAAAAATGAAGAGGATCTGTGCTGCCATCATACTCTTAAGTTCTTGGGTTTGATTTAATACAGGCATCATCATGAAAATTTTGTGGGCTATCAAGATGACAACCTATTTCAGGATGAAATGAGATATCTGCGTTCAACATCTGTACCTGCTCCTTATATATCAGTAACTCCTGATGCAATTCCTAATGTATTTGAAGAGCCAGAGAGTAATATGAAGTCTATGCCTCCAAGGTATTTTAGTTCTCTCTTCTCTATTTAATCACCAATATTTGGTGGAAGGAAGACTTTGAATTAAAAAAAGAATGTTCTAGATCTTTAATACAACCTTCTGTTTCAGCAGGGACAGTGAGTCACTGTGGAGTAGTATGAAAAAGCATGCTTGTATGAATAAAGCAAGGTCCTTGACAGGAGAGGCAGACTAGCTTGAGAGAAAAGATCAACTAATGATGTAGTAAGAGATTATATTATAAGGTATCATACCATTTAATGTTATAGTTAGGCAAAGTAGGGAAAGGTTAACTTTGAGGCAGTACTCACTCATTTCCTAGGACAAGTGGCACTGAAAATAAATCTTAAAATGTCTTGGATTATTGCTTACAATGCCTCCTTGGTTAGGTATGGTAATGTCAAAGCAAAATGCTTCTTGAAAACTGAATAGAAGCATGTAGCCATAGTACACAAGGAAATTGAGGACCACTGAAACTATTTTAGAAGAGGAATTCCATGATAAAAATGCAGAAATAGTCTCGCTGCATCAATCGAAAAACAGATAAATTTAATCAAAGATTTCAGCTAGGTATATAGAATTGGATTATGTTTACAGTAGTTATGGAGGAATAAAGGAGATATTTTGTAGGAAAACAGTGAATGTGACCTGATTAACTGGATAATGAGAAAGATACATTTAAGAAGACATCAGGATTTCAGTTATGTATAGCTGAACATATCACTGGAAAGAAAAATATTTGCTGCAGGAAGAGCGAACATGCTGAATAAGATATGCCAATGTATTAATACTATATAGTCATAATTATCATAAACTGAAATAATAGATACTTTAATAAGCATGATAGAACTTATATACCCAAATGAGTGTTTTTCATTAAAATATTTGCAGCTTTTGCCCTCATGTGTGTGAATCACTCCTCAGTTTTTTGTGAGCTGCTCTTGACATTTTCTCCAAAAAGTATAGTGCAGGCTTTTAGATCTTTAAAGAAGATAACACCTTTTAGAAAGAGTGAGAAACCATTCTGAGACTAGTCTGATAAGTATGAGTCATTGAGTTATTATTAATCTTTCAGTTCAAAGAGTATAAACTTCTAGCTAAAGATATGAAGTCAACTCCTCTTCAGCAAAAGAAGAATATTATTATAAGTATTCTCAAGCAGTGAAAAAATTGATAATGACATAAGTATAATAAAACATAAGCTCAGATGTGAAAATGAAATGAAAAGCAGAACGAAGTAAAAAGATATATTGCAGGGGCTGAGGCCAGGGCCCAGTGGTAGCACACTTGCCTGGAGTGTGTGAGGCACTGCATTTGCTTCTCAGCATTGCATATAAATAAATAAAATAGAGACATATTTTATTTATTTATATGCAAGATACATCACAGAGTAAGAGAGCAGACCAACCATCAAATTAAAATTATAAAACTAAGAAATTAATTAGAAGTGTTTATAACATCAGTCAGTGGAATGATTTGAGATAATACAATGAGTAAAGAAAAAGGGACAGATTATAGCAATTGGAGTGGAAATAACAGATACAAACAGGATAATCCAACATAAGAATAACTGATGTCTTTGAAGTAGAAAACACAACTAATACAATAGAATATTTATCTAAAGCTTTAATATAAAAAGAATCTTCATAAAAAGTACTAAATGATATTAGGAAAATTTTACTACATGTTACTATAAGAAATATCTTAAGTTACTAAAACTCCAGTGAGGAAAAAAAGGGATTTTTCAATTATCTGAGCAAGGCAAAACAAGTCATTTTGCAAAAGGAAAGTAAGACCCAAAACAGACTTTTGTATTATAACATTGAAAGAAAGGATATCTCTAAAGCTTTATATTGTATTTTTTTTAGTTGTAGATGAACACAATATCTTTATTTTTATGTGATGCTGAAAATCGAACCCAGTGCTTCACATGTGCACGGCAAGCACTCTACCACTGAGCTACAGCCCCAGCCCTCATATTGTATTCTTTGTAAAAGCACTATTGTACCACAGAATCCATAATTAATTATGAATCAATCAGATGAGTCAAATGGTTAATGAAAAGCATGTTGTAAAGACTATACAGTGTATAGTAAATATAAGATGGTACCAGAACACAAAAATGTAATATTTACAAAATCCTAAAGCAAAGAAACTGTGACCCAAGTATTTTATTTCCAGCTTGCTTGAGATATTTTCTGACATACAATGATTTGGGGCATGTAGCACCTTTGAGTTGTTCTTGAAAAAAACATCTTGACAACTCTTTGTTATTAAAGATGGTGAACAGTGAATCCGTTAAATCAGTGTTTCTCAACTGGGGGTGATTTTTGTCTCATAGCTAGCATCTGACAGTATTTAGAAACAGTTTTGTTTTCCACAACTGAGCTAGTTCAACTAGTGAGTAGAAGCCAATGTTGCTAAACAAGATAGTCCTTACAACAAGGAATTACCTGACCCAGTGTACTCAGTTGTGTTATCAATAGCCATCTTTGCTTCCTCCCTTGGGTTTTGTTTTTTGTTTTGGTGTTTGAATTTTCTCAGAAGCATTATAATTTTTATAAGAACAGATCATTTTTAAAAAATTGATTCTTAACTCTTTTTTAAGTTGATAAACTGCCTCTAAAAACAAGATAGTAAATCCAAATGTAAAATGAAGTATCCCACACACAGTCATTTTGGAACAAAGCAGCCAGACTGCCATTCAGGCACATTTATCCCAGATGGTTATGTGTAGCATTCATACTCTATTTAAAACAAGAATTTTTGTCAGCTCAGAGAGGTGGTAAATAAATAAACCACCCAGGAAGTTAGCCACTTCTTAGAATATATGTAAACTTGCAGGGAGTGGTAAGGATTCCAAGTTCAAGGTCAGTCTCAGCAACTTAGCATGGCCCTAACTCAAAAAGAAAAAAAGGGCTAGGGGAGTGACTTATTAATTAAGCATACCAAAAAGAAAGAAAATATATAAGCTTACTGAGGGATATAGGATTTCACATCTGGCTTAAATGATGGAAATAAAACAACTCCAGAACTATAGGTGATCAAAAATGTCCCAATTTGAAGTGAGGTGACAGAAACAAAGAGCACATGGAAGAATAGCTTGTAGATTTGTGCTTGAAAAATCAGAAAAGGAAAGTAGTTTAAAAAAAAAAATCTCCAAAAGAAAGTTATATAGTCCTTTTTATAAAGTTTTAAGTATTTTAATGTTACTAAAATAAATAGCAAAACATCAGTTATTTAAGCCTGAATAAAAATCATTGCATTCTTATGGAGAATGTAGGTATAATAGAATAATACCAAAATCAGTGTTACTTCTCATTATACTATGATATAGCTGTGCTCTAAAATGAGCTTTGGGTAGCACTTCCCAAGAGTGAGAAACCTAATAGAACACTCAACTACCAAAAGAAAAATGCACTAAGTTTTGATTTTATTAGGATTGTGCATGAACACAACCATTTCCTTTCGTTCAGTACACTTATGATTATGTCTGCCTGTTTTCTCAGAGTATCTTGTCATGTGAGTTCCACCCCAGTGCTTTTGATTATAAAAGGATATTAGGATATTTGATAGCTTTTCTTTTTTGTTTAAAATGTAAAATTATTTTAGAAAATCAAAAACTTTAAGATATAGTTCTGAGATCAAAATTTTCCTATATTTGTAAAGATTAAATTATGATATAAAGAGAAATCATCAAGTTGACTTTTAAGTTTGTTTCTTCACACAAATTCAGATTGAAATATTTGACTACACTATTATAAAAGAAGTATAGTTACACTTCACTTTTTGTCCTAAGTTTTTACCTGTGTTCTTGATATATCTGCAGTTTGGAAACCAGTCCCATAACTGATACCGATCTGGCAAAGAGAACTGTCTTCCAAAGATCATACTCAGTTGTTGCTTCTGAATATGATAAACAACACTCCATTTTACCTGCACGAGTTAAAGCTATACCTAGAAGAAGAGTTAACAGTGGAGACACTGGTAAGTATATAGATAAAAAGAAAATTGAGTGATTCAACTACTGAACATAAAAAGAAAATTGTTTTCTTTGCAGGTAATTTTTAAAATGTAATATATGAAGGAAGCAAATGGATTAATTTCTAATATGGGATAGACAATCTATGTGACCTGGCCATAACTGTGCCCCTCTAAGTTTTGCTTCTCAATTGGAGCAAATGTCCAAAGATCATTTAGTGATTATTCAAGAATAAATTGACCTTTACAGTCTTACTTGTAAAATGTCAAAGCCAACTGTTGGCTGCCATTAGCTCCTCCACCAAGCTTCAGTGAACCAGCAGTTCCTATGGCTTATAAATCATGGCTATCTCCTTACCCTCATAGAAACATACAGCTCTTAAAGTTACCATTACTCTGAGTAGATTTAAAAAAAAAAGAATCTTGGAGATATGAGTAACCCTTAATCAGTAAATAATAATAATAATCTGTATAATCTGGACCAATTGCTGTCAGCAGCCTCAAATTAGTGCTGGGGAAAGAAACCCAAGAGAAGAGGATATTAATGGTGATAATTTATTAGGTAAGCCATTTATAAAAATGAAGATTTGAAGTTAAAATAATAGGCAGATAATTATGTATCTTACTATTGAAGATCTTCAAGAAAATAGTTTTAGAATCAATGATTTATAGGTTTGTTAACAAATATTTTGGAACTTAATTATTGAGATATCTTTTATAAAGCAGTCTTAGAAAATTGTAGACATGATGTGTAGATTCCATTTAGGGAAAATATAAATCACATAGCTTTTTACAAAGTGTGCACTTTGGATTCAGCCATGGTTTCACCACCTCTACAAATAAATAGCTGTATACTTCTATGAAAGTATTTAATCTTTCTCAGCTTCAGTTTCTTTTTCAGTAGAAGTTGTAATAGTTATGATTTGTGTCATGTGCTTAAAAGTGCTGTAATTGAATAAGCTAAATATTATTTTCAGTATTAAATATATTAATCAGATGCACCACCTATGAAAATTAATAATTTTTGGTTTTTTAACAGAAGTTGGTTCTTCCCTCTTGAGACATCCATCACCTGAGCTTTCCCGCCTAATCTCAGCCCATAGCTCTCTTTCCAAAGGAGAACGAAATTTCCAATGGCCAGTTTTAGCCTTTGTTATACAGCATCATGATCTAGAAGGTCTTGAAATAGCAATGAAACAGGCGTTAAGGAAATCTGCTTGTCGAGTTTTTGCTATGGAGGTATGAATACATTAATGAAGGTAGTGATTCACAGATCAAACAAATCACATGATGATTCTGTATTTAATGGTGCCATTTTTTAAAACCGAGTTAATTGCTTCAAATTAAAAGCCATTTGAAAAGCCTATTGAAAATATCAAGTGTTCACATCAAAACTAAACTCTAAAGTTTGTGGATATGAATTAATTTAGAATTCTGTGTTTAAATACTCTAAGGAACTTTATTTCTGTATTACTTTATTATTTGAATCCTGAGATTTATCTTTTTTTAAGAAGCTTTTTATTTTTTTTTTTGAGCAACATAAACACTCCTTTATTTATTCTTTTTTTTTAGTGTATTTTTTTATTGGTTGTTCACAACATTACAAAGCTCTTGACATATCATATTTCATACATTAGATTGAAGTGGGTTATGAACTCCCAATTTTACCCCAAATGCAGATTGCAGAATCACGTTGGTTATACATCCACAATTTTACATAATGCCCAATTAGTAATTGTTGTATTCTGCTAACTTTCCTATCCCCTACTATCCCCCCTCCCCTCCCCTCCCCTCCCTTCTTCTCTCTCTACCCCATCTACTGTAATTCATTACTCTCCTTGTTTATTTTCCCATTCCCCTCACAACCTCTTATATGTAATTTTGTATAGCAATGAGGGTCTCCCTTCATTTCCATGCAATTTCCCTTTTCTCTCCCTTTCCCTCCCATCTCATGACTCTGTTAAATGTTAGTCTTTTCTTCCTGCTCTTCCTCCTTGCTCTGTTCATAGTTGCTCTCATTATATCAAAGAAGACATTTGGTATTTGTTTTTTAGGGATTGACTAGCTTAAGAAGCTTTTTATATTTAGAAAATCATTTCATTAGAATCAAAAAATAATCATACAAAAAGGATGAGAAGTAGGACTTTTGATTTATAATTTTAGCAATAACTACTTACCCAGATTTCCATTTTCTGGAATGATTAGATTACTGTATGTCACAGGCCTTAATATAGAAAATCTTTCTTCTTTATCATAAGTGTAATGAATAACTTGACACCTCATTGATGGGAATGATACGAGTATATTTAAGTAAAATGGTAGCTTGTGTAGAGCTTGAGAAATATTCTATTTAAATCCTAAACACAAATTAGAAAAAATGTACTTGAGTAAATTAATATTAATTTTAATATTAATATTAATATACTGATATTAATATAAATTAATATATATTTCCTCTGTTATATTTTTTAAAGGAAGACCAAAATTATTGACTATTTCAAGTTATTTGTGCTTTTAGTGAAACCAAGTTTAGTTTTCTATCATCTGACCTTGAAGCATGTAGTCCATGAAGTTACTTCATTTCTGAGTAAGGAAGGTCCTACATTTTATAACTCATATATTTTTTTATTTTTATCTTGGACTCATTTGATCATTTATTCAGGCATTCAACTGGCTTCTGTGTAATGTCATCCAAACAACTTCTCTCCATGATATTCTGTGGCATTTTGTGGCTTCACTGACTCCTGCTCCAATAGAACCAGAGGAAGAAGAAGATGAAGAAAATAAAACAAATAAAGAAAATGCAGAACAAGTGAGATTTTATTTTTATTGTCCATATTTCTATAGAAACTGAATAGAACACTCTTAAGTTAGTTTCATAATTTGTATGAAAGCATTCAGGGATTATCTAACCTGAAAAAATGTGTAACATTTCAATGCTATGGACAAAGTATTAATAATACTTAGTGAAAGTTTTCTCTGTAGCAAAGATGCTGATAGTCACATCTCATTGAACACTACTATCATACTACTATCATAAAGCAATCAACTGAAAGATGCATACTGTTATGGTACAACATATGATAGGTAAACAGAGCAAGACTATTACATAGAGAATCAGTAGCTGGGAAGACATTTATGTTCTAGCTCAATCACAGGAGTAAGTATGAGGAAGTTTGCTAATGTGCAATTTAAACCCCAGAAAGGCCATGCCAGAGGAATATGGACCACATCTTAGCATTAAGAGCAATGCCTAAAGTCAAGAACCAACTGAAATAATCTCAGTCCAACCAAGCTGAATGCTAATCCTTGGCAGAATATAGATGGCCTGCTCTCTCCCTGAAAGAACAAGATACAATAATCTTTAGAAAGAAAACACAAACCAGAACTTTTATGATGTGTAATCAATAGATATGCATTACAGGAGGCAAAAAGTGATCATCTTTTACTTAGCTTACTGATGTAGTTCAAAAAGTTTGATGAGCTCACATTGGCAACAAGATGGATACACAAACATACTTTGCTATGGAGTAACAGCCTGTTGGAGAATGATTTGGCAAAAATCTAGAAAAAATTGGCATTAAAAATGATGCAGTAATTCTACTTTTTTGAGTATTTCCTGTTGTGTATGCATGTGTGAAATAACGAATATACAAGTTGATTCTTTACAGAATTTAAAAAGATATATTTGTTTAGTTATAGTTGGACACAATACCTTTATTTTACTTATTTATTTTTTATGTAGTACTGAGGATCAAACCCAGCATCATGCATGTGCTAGGCAAGTGCTCTACTGCTGAACCACAACCCAGCCCCCATAATTTTTTATAAAAGCAAAAGATTGAAAACAAACCGAAATGACTATTGTGAAATAGACTGATGAAATAAATTGATATTTTTCTTTGTTGGAAGACTATACAGCAAGATAATATATATTACTACACTTGTAATATATAATGATCTCTAAGGTAAATTGTAAACTGTTTAAAAAGAAGAAGAAAATACAGAGAAATATGCTTAGAGTACTGCCATTTATGTAAATAATACTTATAGACCAGTTAGTAATATGGTATGCTGTAATAGGAATTACAAGTGTAGGTGACTGGCTTATCAGGACCAGGAGTCTCACTTTTTGTGGTATTTTTTTCATACCTTTCAAGTGTTTTATTATGATGTATATTACCTCAAAAGACTTGGATCATGGTAAGTAGTCTATAATAGTAGGCACTTTCATTATTAAGCAGTTTTATTTCAGTTCAGCAAGTGTAAGGTACTTTGTGCAAAGTTATTGGAATAATTAAAATAACAATCACTACTTTCTAAGTATTTTGATGACCTAATGTGATATAAATGTGACATCATATTCTTTATAAAAGTAAGTACTTTATAGAAACATTTGTTGAAATTAGAAGAAACTATTTTGGTTTAGGTGGAATGGGGTACATTATTCTTAAGTACATACCACAGAATAGATTTTGACCATGGTGCGTATAAGATTCTGCAAGTGGAAAAAACACCATGAGCAAAGACTGAAATATGAGTTTTAGAAATATGAATCCAATCAAGAATTTGTTTGAAAAGAAAGTCATGTTTTTTTCAGTTGATTAAATGAACTTAAAATTTTTATATCATCTAAAAAAGCCTGGTTTTTTATTATTCAGTGGTAATTTTTAACTAAATCATCATAGTTTTTCCTAAAATCTCTTTAAAAAGCAAGTGCCAGACCTATTAAAATAAGAAAAATCCTGGTGGTTCATAGGCCAGTTTGAGCATTCAGATATTTTTGGCTTATATGTGTTTAAAAAAAATCAGCCTTTTAAAATAGATATGACTCTTTTACAATAATTAACTGACAAACTTGCTTTTGATTTCTACCTTAGAAGGATCCATGAGTATATGAATACCCTCTCTTAATTAAAGTGAACTGCCTCACTCTGGAAAGACATTCCCACGTAATATCCATTGGCATGAGCTGTTGAACTCTGAATTCCAAGCCTGAGACCTTTAATGGCCACCGCCCTCCCCTCCATACACATATGCTCTCCACTTCTCCCCATCAACTCCAATTTGGGGCCCACTTAGCTCTTGTACCTGTGTGCTTCATTCACCCCTGCTTTAAAACATATTTATTGCTCTGCTAGGATCCAGTTTTAACTAATTTCCTTTCTTTGGGAATTTGAAGTACTCTACTGTTTTCCATTATAAATGTTATTACATAGGTAATAATATGAAAGACCTGACTGACATTAAATGCAGAATGAAATCCAATCTGTCCCTCTTTCCAAGCTGTGGTTCTTCTGCCTTAAGGAAGGACCATTTTTGTCTTAATTCACATTAAAACCTCATAAAAATGTCATATGAACTAATGGTGACCTCAACTTCTAACATGTTATTTTCTCATATATAAATACATGCACAATTTATGCATATATACACATGCATATACATATAAATTCATTCTAATAATGATTTATTAATACCCTAGAACTGATGTGTATATATGCTACTTGTTTGCTGACTTTGTGAGCAGTCTTACTGCCTTTTCCCTAGAAATATTACAGATGTAATTAGATTGATGTTATTTATTGTATGTATTGGGTATAGTTTGAGTATATATAATATTCTTTTGTGAAGAAAGTTTATTCTAGCATGTTATCTGATAGACTTACTTTCAATTTCTATTTTAGGAGAAAGATACAAGAGTGTGTGAACATCCACTCTCAGATATTGTGATTGCAGGAGAAGCTGCTCATCCATTACCACATACATTTCATCGTTTACTTCAGACAATCTCTGATCTTATGATGTCTCTCCCTAGTGGCAGTTCATTGCAGCAAATGGCCCTAAGGTAATTTTGTATAGATATCTTCTAGATACTGTGGGAGAAGACATTTTATGGAGTATTCAAAATACTAAATGCTTGAAAAACATCTTTAAATTAGGTAAGATTTTTAGGAATCCCTGTATTATGTTAAGTGATGTCTCCCTCCTTCCTGTCCTTAGCTCATACTATTTGCCCTTCTGTAAAATGTGAATAATATACTTCTTAGTGCTCTAAATGATCCTTTTAAAAATCTCCCTCACTTTTCCCTATTTCCTATATCTTAGATCATTTTAATGTCACCAAAGAGAAGAAAAATGAAATCTCGTGAACCAAACCAAAATAGTGTTTTGACTTGAAAAAAATCTGAAGAAAAATGAATCCCAGTTACATGTAGTCAATTTTAAAACTACCCTAAGAAACAGACATAATGTTAAATTGAAATCTGTTGAAAGCTTGCATTACTTTTACATGTGAACCTATTATTATGTCAATACACTGGACTTATGGATATAATTAAATCCGCCTTTGTTTTATATAACAAATAAGTTAATGAAATGATTCAACTTCCCACATGCCTAATGATAAGACCAATGGAAGAGTGAGAATTTTGTCTCTTCATACAAAGTTTGAACTGCAAGTTGCATTAGGCCCTAATGAATGAGTATGGAATTATAACAAATAAATTTGAGAAGCTGTTATAGTTGGTGTAACACTTGCCTATACCATTATCTTTCTTGCTTTTATCACTTTGATTTTCATATCTTAAATTTCCTATATTTAAAATGAGTGAACTTTTCTAGATATTATCTTATTCCAAAGAAATTACCTTTATTTCTCCAAAATAAAAAAAATTTTAAAAAGCCACTAGTAATGATTTCATTCCCTCATATTTTGAAATTTCTACTTTTTACTAGAGCATTAAGATTTCTTGAGATTTAAGCTACAGAATAAAGTAACTACTATAGAAGTTTCTTAAATATCCCTAGAAAATAATTATTTCACATATCACGTATTTATATTGCTTATTTGTTTATATTGTTTATATTTTTAGATGCTGGAGTCTCAAATTCAAACAATCTGATCATCAATTCCTCCATCAGAGCAATGTCTTTCATCACATTAACAATATTTTGTCAAAATCAGATGATGGAGATAGTGAAGAGAGTTTTAGCATCAGTATACAGTCTGGCTTTGAAGCTATGAGTCAGGTCAGTCATTCAACAATTTCCTGTTGTTCCATAGTTAATAGTCAACAGTGGATTAAAGGAAAAACTGTACTCAAATAATTTGATTCTGTCTTACATTATTTATTATCATGTATCTCTTTTCTCATCAGGGAAGATCTCTTTTTGACTATTATGAATAGTTATATTTGTCTCTGATAGGAATTATGCATAGTTATGTGCTTAAAGGACTTAACCAGCATTGTTGACATAAAAACTTCGAGCCGACCTGCCATGATTGGAAGTTTGACAGACGGTTCCACAGAAACATTTTGGGAATCAGGAGATGAAGATAAAAACAAAACTAAGAACATCACTATCAACTGTGTGAAGGGAATCAATGCCCGCTATGTATCTGTACATGTAGACAATTCCCGAGATCTTGGGGTAAGAAAGGGAACTTAATTTATGGCTCATTAGTTCTTTTGAGACTACTAATAATCTTGCACTCATTTCTGAATATAACAGAAAGATTTATCACTTGGGACTTCAGATCTTAAATATAAAAACAGATTAATATGACTGGGCGCACCATGGACTATCAATCTAAAAACAGGTCTGATTACAAATATACCATGACTACAGCTAAGCAATACAAAAATCTATAATTTTATTCTTCATGATCTTTTTTATTTCAATTTGGTTTGTTTTTTGTTTTGTTTTGTTTTGTTTTGTTTTTTTTTTGGCAATACAGGGGACTTAAACCAGGGGTACTCAGCCATGAAGCTACATTATCAGCCCTTTTTATTTTTTATTTTGAGACAGTGTCTCTGTAAGTTGCCCAGTCTAGCCTCTCAAGCTTGCCTCAGTCTCCCCACTTATTGGGATTATAGTCATATGCCACTATGCCCAGCTTTAAGATTCAGCAGAGAGATCCTCTCTGGGTAGCTTCACTACAGAAATAGAGTTCCTAAACTAAAATAGTCATAATTTATAGTCTCCTTGGTCGTAGTATATCTAACGTGTTTCAACAGAATTGAACATTGTTTCATAAAAGACACTGAACAGAGGAAAAGAGCCCAATTCACTTGAGCCAAGAAGATAGCACCATCTTCTGGACTACTATTTTTCTATCCTCATTCTTGGAGAAGTATAGTTCTTGGAAATTTTTTTCCTCATAATAGATGTGACTTGCTGGCAAATATAGTTTTAATAAATCTCTCTGGATCATTGCCAAGCAGTTTTTATCCATTTACATTTTTCCTTTCCCAGGAAGAATTAGAAATGGTGGAGAAGGGTCTCAGATAAAATGGAGGTAAAGCCTACCATGGCAGTCCAATGTGCAATCAGACCATCCATAGCAACCTTGTAACTCCAGTACATCCCTGCATATTAGTTTAGTCCCTGGTGTTGAATAAGAAAAAGTGGCTTAATTAATAAATTATGAGCTTATTTGCTCTTCTGATTAAGAATTTCAACTGCTACAACTGCTTTATCTTATGAGAAAGTTAAATGTCATAAATCAAAACATTTTCTGCCTGGAACTCACTGCTCAGTACAAAGTTATCTTTGACTCATGGAACATTTTACACCAGGACATACTGTCCTTCAGAACAGTGACTACAATTAGTTTGACATTATGTCTTTTCTAAGAGGAAAGAGTTATAACAATATTCATTTTTAAATTCTCTATAGTGTATAAGCTGACATCTACCTTCCTTTTAAGATACTACTTCTATGTTATATATTATCCTTGAGCCTTGTACCTTGAGCCTGGGTTCCCCTAAACTGCACACTAAAGAGCCTTATTCAGAGTGTTTGTTGATTTAAGTTGCATCAGCCTATAGCATTTATGGTTCATAGCACTCCAAAGAATTAATATATTAATCTATTGTGGACATGCATTATATAATACTTATTCAATCTTAAGATCTGTCATTCTAATGCCTGAATGACTTATTTTCAGTATTTAAAGGCACTGAGTTTATAAGGTTTGATATTTATTTTTTTGTGTAAAATGTTGCCCTCCCTAGTATGGCAAGTTATATTGAGAGCATAGAACCCACTGTTGTAAAGCAGGCCTTGTGGCACTCATAAGTATCTGTTATTTACTACCCTTCCTTCTTTTTACTTCCAAAATTTTTGAGAATATAGCAACAAGAATGGGACATGAATGGCAAGCAAAATTATTAAAAAGCTACATAAAGTTATGGAATTTAAATTATTAGAATTTGGATAAAGAGAGGTAATGTCAAACTGTGAGAGCATATGAAGGAAGGTTGAAATGTCACATTTAAGATAGAATTTGTGAGAAGACTACAACTGTAGAAGTAATGGTTAGTTGGATAATTAGTCTGAGGTCAATTAGGAAGGACTATTAAAACAGACAGGAGACCTTTTATGGCATTGGTTGGTGATAAGAAATTGTAAGTTCTGAAGTAGGAATAAAGCCTAACATTGGAATTTTCTCTTTTAGAATAAAGTTACTTCAATGACCTTCTTAACTGGCAAAGCAGTAGAAGATTTGTGCAGAATAAAGCAGGTAATTGAAATTTTTTTCAATAAACATTTGTTACCTAGGGAGAAATTTCTTCTCAGCCTGTATTGTTGAGTTCTAATTTGGGCACATTACAAAGTATTGTAAAAAATCATCTTAACAGTAACTTGATAGCTAGTCTATATGTTGGAACAGTAACAAATGTCTCTGAGCTAGATATTGCCCTAAGTATTCCCCAGTCATGAGGGATTGTATTGGGCCTGCAGTCCTCCACTCCCCACTTTTCTACAGACTCAGGTACCTTAAAATTCATTACAGATCTGATTCACAATTAACATTCTAATTTACCTACACTTTAGGTTAAAATGGGTTATTATCTATTCTAAAAAATCTACCCTTTATGGGCTGGGGTTGTGGCTCAGTGGTAGAGTGCTTGTCTTGCATATTTGTGGCCCTGGGTTCAATCCTCAGCACCATATAAAAGTAAAGATATTGTGTCCATATACAAATAAAAAATATTTTTTAAAAAATCTACCACTTATAACACCACAGTCATATCCAGGTTTCAAGTCAATTAACAAACCAGTTCTACAAACAAGTTAAGCTTTGTTTGGGCATACCTAGGATTGTGAACAAACTCTCTTAAGTTGTGAAAGCTGTTCTTTTGGGGTTACAACTCATTCAAGAGTTGACCAGTTTTTTGTTTGGTTGTTTGTTGGTTTGTTGTTGTTGTTTTTTTTTTTAATTATATTGAAAGAATTAATTGAGGTTTCAGATGAAACAAAGCAGAGAGAGCTTCATTGTTGATCTTGTGAGTGTTTCTGACAGTCCCTATAGGTAAAGTACTGTCATGTAAATTGTTGCTAATTGTTTTACTCAAATAACTTGGTGTAGGCCTAATGGTAGTCAAGCCTAGATTTTAATTCTCAAGTCCATCACTTACTCAGGATCTCTCAACTGTGTTAACCACATTTTCCTCTTCTGTAGGATAGCTCCTATAAATAATACTACTTAACCTCACAAAATTTATATGAGAAATAACCATCACTCTCTGTAAAGTTGTTTGTTATTTGAGGTTGCTGTTACTAATGTTAAGTCTAGGAAAGTGATAAAAGTCATTCAGCTGTATCAGGTTCCTGTCCCTTTTCTCCTTGACCAGGTCGATCTGGACTCCAGACACATTGGTTGGGTAACAAGTGAACTTCCAGGAGGAGACAATCACATCATCAAAATTGAATTAAAGGGCCCAGAAAATACACTAAGGGTTCGACAAGTAAAAGTCCTAGGCTGGAAAGATGGTGAAAGCACAAAAATCGCTGGCCAGATCTCAGCCAGCGTGGCCCAGCAAAGAAACTGTGAAGCTGAGACTCTGAGAGTATTCAGGCTTATTACATCACAAGTGAGTGTCCTTAATGCATACTCTAGCACAGGATGAATTGACATGATACACTTTGAGAGTTTAAAACACATGTATGACTACTAATGTGGCCCATTTTTCTCTCTCTTAACCCTTCACCTATGTTAAATGTTGTATTGTAATTTTGAAAAGTCATGGTAACAAGAATAGCATATTATCCAACCTGCAGAATCCTCTAGCTTTCAGAATGGTAATTCTTGCATTAATTCTTTCTCACAGGTATTTGGAAAGCTCATCTCTGGAGATGCTGAGCCTACACCAGAACAAGAGGAAAAAGCACTCTTGTCATCACCTGAAGGAGAAGAAAAAGTATACAATGTATTTATTTGTATTCTAAAAATTTGTTTCCCTTTTTCATTTTCTTAAATAACCCATGTGCTGCTTTATATTTTAATATATGTGGTTTATATGCCATTTAAATTATTTTTATTTTAATTAGAAGATCAAGGAACTATTTTTAAAAATTTACTATTTGTTAATGTATAATTTAGTATTTTAAGTCACAGCAAAAGTTGCTGTATACCTAGGACTGTTTTATTCAATTGTTAGAATTTATAAAATTAACTTAGTCATTTACTATGTTATGCCTCATCAGTTATCTTCCTCCTCCATTTTATCTGCCCTTCTCAGCCCAGCTCAAAAATACTATCTTCTCCAGGAACCCTTTTTATGATTTCCCCAGACAAAAAGCAGTTTTCCCTCTGTAAACGTCATAAAAATCTTTGAATGCCTCTCTTTGGTTTCTCTGTTTTTTATTTATCTACATGTATGTTTTATTTCTTCCTCTGTTACACACATAGCTTCTTTGAAACCAAATATACTTCTGATTAGTCTTTCTACCCAAAAGGGCATAATCACACATACATTCAGTAAATTTTTGTTGGAATAAACGTTCTTTATAATGTTCTTGAAATTTCTTCTAAAATGCAATTACTTTACTTATTTTGTGTAAACTAAAACATCATACCTAAGATGAAAACCTCAGCTTCTTGTGTTGTGTTATTGTACTGGTTCATCCTACATTGCTATATTGAGTAAAAAGAGATGAAAGTATCTTTGTTTTGTACTAGATCTTAAAAAGAGAAAGTACTTTAGTCATTTCACAGAGTATGCTGTTAACTCTACTGTTTTGTGTTTTTCATCAGTTAAGGATGTTTCCTTCTTTTCCTAGTTTGCTGAGAATTTCCATCAGAATGGATATTTTTATATATTTCTATCTTCCCATTTTTTACTTTTATACAGTAGAATAATCAATATGTTGCTGTGGTTTTATTCAATATGTGATGTTAGCTTCCAGGTAATTTGTTTTCTTTAATTAAAAAAAAAGAAAAGAAAATGAATTAGAGGAGGAAAGCTATACAGTACAGTGCTTCTTTGGGGCAAGATATTGAAAATGCTATCAGATTGTGGAAATAATTGCACATGTTTCTGAATATTCTAAAAACCACTAAAATTGTATCCTTCATAAAGGTCAATAGTATGGCTGTGAAATCTATCTGAATGTAGGGACATTTAAAAAGCAAAATCAAATAAGTTATGAAAGATGTAAATAAAAATAAAATGGAAGAGACACTATCTAAAAGGATTTCTGTGCTAGTATTTAAGTAGGGAAAAAAAGGCCCCTATTCACTTTTTTTAATAGATACAGTAAGTAAGTAAAAATAGATTTCATTTATCTATTTCTTCTTGAGCAAGCTTTGGTAGTTCTGTCATTCAGGTAATTTATTTCATCTAAGTTGCTGAATTTGTTGGCATAAGATATATACTGTATATTCTTCTATCCTTTTCATACCTAGAAAATCTGTAGACTGTGTCTTCTTTCATTCCTTATGTTGGCAATTTGTATTTTGTTTATTTTCCTTGAGTAGTGTAACAAGGTTTATCATTTGGTCTTTTTAAGAAATCAGCTTTTAGTTTTATTGTTTCTTCTATTTTTTCTAGTTTAATGATTTCAAATCTATATTTATTATTCTTTCTGTTTGCTTTTTCTGGGTTACTAAAGTCCAAGATTAGCTCATTAGCCTTTTAAAGCTTTTTCTTTTTATAGTCACTTTGACAATTATTATTTCTTCAAACTTTCTCCTTTGTCTTAATATTATATGCCTCAATTTAAAATAAATTCCCCTTAAATATAGCTGCTTAATAATTTCTCAAGCTACTTTGAAATGCCAAATGTACACATTTCATTTTTTTTTTTCTGCATAAAGGCAACATCAGATGCTGACCTAAAAGAACATATGGTTGGAATCATATTCAGCAGGAGCAAACTGACCAACTTACAAAAACAGGTTGGGTTTAGTCATGGCATTATCTTTGTCAGATTTTGTTTGTTTTTAGGTTATAAAATGTCTTCAAAGGGGCTGGGGTTGTGGCTCAGTGGTAGAGCACGTCCCTTCCACATGTTAGGCACTGGGTTCGATCTTCAACACCACATAAAAATAAATAAAGGTATTGTGTCCATCTACAACTAAAAAAATACTTAAAAAAAAAAAGTCTTCCAAAATTTATGCAGGATTTTTTTATGGTGACTCATTTTAAGTTTTATAGAATGTGTCTACCTTTTTCTAGAAAGGAATGATCACTCTGCCATATCTGCATTTTTTACATATTTTTATTATGAATATTAACTTTTTACCCTACTGCTGTTTGTTACTTCTCATTTTCAGGAATTGTTTTATTTTGGAAATAGATATCCTTCCAGCTCAATCAGTTTACGTTTACATTTTCTGTGTTCCTCTCCGCCTGTTCTGTTTGTTGTTTGCTTGTTTGTTTAATTTTGGGGGGTACCAGAGATTGAACTCAGACACTCAACCACTGAGCCACATCCCCAGCCCTATTTTGAATTTTATTTAGATACAAGGTTTTATTAAGTTGCTTAGTGCCTGGCTTTTCCTGAGGCTGGCGTTGAACTTGCAATCCTCCTGTCTCAGCTTCCCAAGCTGCTGGAATTACAGGCGTGTGCCACTGTATCTATCTTATTTTATTTTTTGATGAGTAATTAATAGTGCTTACAAAATCAGCATTAATATTTTTAAATAAGAGTGGGCGTGGAGATAGTGCTAGATTGTTCATTTAAAGTGGTGCTAGATAACAAAAATAGCACTTCAAAAGTTAAAAAAGATTAATTTTAAACTAGCTTATTTTAACTTTCATTATTAAATATTTTTAAAATAAATAATAACATGAATTTATTTGGGCTTTATCTTTCTAACAATGTTTCATTGACTTTTGGATACTTAGAAATCACAAAATAAATATTTCTGCCAGTTATAAATGCCATCAGTTTTAAAGAGCTTTATGAATAGGCATGCTAAAATATGAAAAGAAAATGCCTTAAAAGTGATAAAACATGCTGATTAGTTTTGTTTTTTTTTTTAAGAGAGAGTGTAAGAGAGAGGGGGACAGAGAGAATTTTAACATTTATGTATTTTTTCTTAGTTCTCGGCGGACACAACATCTTCGTTTGTATGTGGTACTGAGGATCGAACCCGGGCCGCACGCACGCTAGGCGAGCGCGCTACCGCTTGAGCCACATCCCCAGCCCCTGATTAGTTTTTGTTTGATGTGCTGAGCCACAGGCAGAGACATTGGAAATTTGTATATAATCAATTTCTACGTAGTGGTTAATTTAAATATTCATATTTTTATGATGGTTCCCCTTGTTTTACTTAATTATTTTTTGTTTTGTTTTAGACACTGGGATTGAACCCAGGGGTGTTTTACCATTAAACTACATCCCAGTCCTTTTTATTTTTTATTTTGAGACAGAATCAGGCTGAATTGCTGAGTGCATAGCTAAGTTGCTGAGGCTGTCCCTCAGATTTGCAATTCTTCTGCCTCAGCCTCCTCCTGAGTCACTGGGATTATGGGCATGACCCACTGCCTGTCTATTTAATTGATTTTAAGATAAATTAAGAGAATAGTATAATGGAGCATTAACTGAGAGGAGACTGAATTGAGTATTAACTTATTCTTTGTTTTATTAGAAGAAAATAAGACATACGAATGTATTTTTACATATTCTGCATTGCCTTCATAGGTGTGTGCTCATATAGTACAAGCTATTCGCATGGAAGCCACCAGAGTTCGTGAAGAATGGGAACATGCCATATCAAGCAAAGAAAATGCCAATTCTCAGCCAAATGATGAAGATGCCTCCTCTGATGCATATTGCTTTGAGCTGCTCTCCATGGTTTTAGCATTGAGTGGCTCTAATGTTGGCCGACAGTATCTAGCCCAACAACTAACTCTCCTTCAGGATCTCTTTTCCCTGCTTCACACAGCCTCTCCTAGAGTCCAGAGACAGGTGACTGACTGATCATATCAATTGCCTTTGTGCTTCTTTGTTACTTGAAACTGTTAAAAAACCACACGATGGAAGTTAGGGGTGTAGCTAAGTGGTAGAGCACTTGCCCAACAAATGAAAGACCCTAGGTTCAATACACACACACACACACACACACACACACACACACACACACACACACCACAAAAGTAAAAGTCACAAGGCAAGGCAAAGAAACTTACTTACCCAAGGACCTGAAGTACAGATTTTTTTTTTTTAATGTTTTGTTTAAGGCCTATAGTTTTAATTCCATGTCTTTTTATTTTTATTTATTTTTGAGAGTATAGAAGATACTTCACAATGAGAGTATGGAAGAGCAAAAACTTTGTTCTGTTTTACTAATGTATTTTGATAAAGAATATTTTGGCTATTGATTACCTTTTTACCGTGAAATATATACATATAATGTCATTTAGCCCAGACCAAATATAAAAAGCATGTTTTTTCTTGCTGCCCTGGGTTGGTACTTACTACTCCAGAAATTTAAGTATTTAAATCATATTTCCTAAGGGCTAGAGATAAATCTCAGTTGGTAGAGTGCTTACCTCCCATGCACAAGGCTGTGGGTTCAATCCTCAACACCACAAAAAAATTAAAAAATTTTTTAAAAATTATATTTCTTCACTTCCCAAAATTAAAAGTAGTATTTGAATGTTTTTGTTCTTGTAGATTTTGAAGTTGTAGAACGATAGCTTGGCGTATTAAAAAATGAAAATTTTAAAACATCAGCCTTTAGCCATGCCCAGTCGTGCATACCTATAATCCCAGTAGCTCAGGAAGCTGAGGCTGGAGGATCATGAGTTCAAAACCAGCCTCAGCAACTCAGTGAGACTCTGTCTCTTAATAAAAGTACAAAATATGGTTGGGGATGTGGCTCAGTAGTTGAGTGCCTCTGAATTCAATCCCCTGTACCCCCTTCCCCCCCAAAATCACATTTAAATGAATTATTTTATTGTTCTTACCAGGTGACCTCCTTGCTAAGACGAGTTTTGCCTGAAGTGACCCCCAGTCGTCTGGCCAGCATCATAGGAGTAAAATCTCTGCCCCCAGCAGATATCAGTGATATCATTCACTCAACTGAGAAAGGAGATTGGAATAAGCTGGGTATCTTGGACATGTTTCTTGGGTGCATAGCGAAAGCACTCACCGTACAGCTCAAAGCCAAAGGCACCACTATCACAGGAACAGCTGGCACCACTGTGGGCAAAGGAGTTACAACGGTCACCCTTCCTATGATTTTCAACTCCAGGTATGTCATTGCCTCATCCTCCCTCATAATATATAAAAGTAAATTTCAGTATTATGTTAATGTGTTTTTTACCACAATAATGATAAATAAATAACACCTGTGAGAAGCAAACCTCAGATCAATTAAAGTTTCTAGTCAGTCCTGGGCTGTGGCTAAGGTAGAGTACTTGCCTAGCATACGTAAGGCACTGGGTTCAATCCCTGGCACCACATAAATGAAAACAAATAAAATAAAGGTATTGTGTCCATCTACAACTAAAAAAATTATTTTAAAAAAAGTTTCTAGTCTACTAGAACAAATTATAGAAAAATATTTTTCTTTTTGTTTTGGTACGGGGATTAAACCCAGGGGCACTTAAGCACTGAGCTACGTCCCCAGCCTTTTTTAAATTTTGAGACATGGTCTTGTTAAGTTGCCTAGGCCTCACTAAATCACCAAAACTGGGCTTGAATTTGCCATCTTCCTACCTTGGCCTCCTGAGTCACTGGGATTACAGGCATGCACCACCACACCCACAAAAGAGATTCTTTCTAATCTTCAATTTGGGAAGGCTTTCCTAAACAAAACACATAATCCAAAAGATTGGAAAAGATTCACAAATTTAACTGTAAAAATTAATTGATGATGATACAATTAAAATGTAAGCAACTAACTTGGAAAAATATTTAAACCTACATAATGGATACTTATTAGCCATAATATTAGAATAAGGTTTACAAAAAGGCAAACAACTAATAAAAAATTAAATGACAAGAATATTTAAGAGTTCACAGAAAAAAATTTACAAATGCCTATTAATACATTAAAAGATACCTACTTCAGAACAATTTAACTTAAAACAATTATGAAATATTTTTGATGCTTTACCAGTGTTTTAAAGGAATTGGCATTTTCATCGACTATAAATTGCTTTGGCATTTTGGGGTGTCAATTTGATAATATCTCACTGTACTTTATGCATATTCTTTGATCCACCAGTTGTACTTCCAAAATTTTCCTACATATACACAAAGATATATATAAGGATGTTCTATAATTGTGTGTAACAGCAGAAAATTCAAGACATCCAGAATAGTGTCAGTTCACAATAGTAAGCAGATAACACCAGAATGTTAATCAACATATCACTTCCTTCATATACATAGTCTTCCTAGGAAACAAAAATGTCAGATGAACTGCAGCTTAGTCATGTAGTTGGTTTGTATTCTGACTTCTTATCTGCATGTACACTAGGAACAAGTAGTTTGCGATCCATAGACTACATACTTTGAGTATCAGTAATTGTAATGCAAAAAAAATAAAATAAAATAAGAGAGCTCATGTATAATGGCATAATTTGGCATAAACATTCTTTTTATACAGTGTTACGAAAAATTGTGCTGTGAATGAATAATTATGATTGTACAGCATTCCACTATTGTCATGTATGTAAGAAATAAAAATAAATTTAAAAAATACACAAAAGCAATATGTAAATGGAGAAGTATTTGAAAAGGAACATAAATGAGAATAGCTGTTTTCCTGAGATTGAAGTTAGAGATTTGGGGTAATGCTTTAACTTTCTTTATAAGTGTTTTAACTCATTCAGTTAAACAACCAAGATGCTGCAGGTGGAAATAATATTTTTATTTTTCATTTGTAATAATTTATAAATCCTTTTTAAGTTTCTAAGTGCTGATTTTTTTTTCTTTTCTTTTTTGTAGTTACCTTCGACGAGGTGAAAGTCATTGGTGGATGAAGGGCTCAACTCCTACTCAAATCTCAGAGATCATCATTAAACTTATTAAGGATATGGCAGCAGTAAGTTCCCATTCTCCTGATATTACTGCATTAAGATGCAGCCGGAGTCTCATTAAAACAATAAATAGCTTCCTCTGCTTAACTGACAGAGGAGAAATAACGTTAGTCTTTTCAGAATATTATTCGTATGTTAATCACTGTGACATTTGTCTTTTCAGCAAATGTTAAATTTGTCATTGATATAAACTATGTTCAATTCAAAATTCTCAATTTATTTACTTCAGAATTTTACACAAGTCTTCCAAGACTTTTAACTTAACAAAATTAAATATACTCCTTCTGACCCTAGGAAAGAATCTGTATCCAAAAGCCAAAAGGGAAAAGGAAAAATTTTTTAAAAAGAGCTCTCAGAAGTGACATTTCTCATTCTCTCAGACCTCCTAGTTTATAAAGCCTTTTTTCTTTTTTATTAATGTCCTATACTGCTGTCATAAGATATTGGCTTTAGGGGAAAATCTGGGAGTGTGGAGAATGGGAATTAACTTCAGAGTGCTTGGTTCTTGCTAGTTGCTCCATAAATGTCATTATCCTCACTTTACATTGTATTTCAAGGAGGCAGTCTTAGGAGAACAAGTACTGTGGAATGTAGGTCCCTGAGAAGCAAAGTGAACAGAAGGAGGAGGAGGAATTGAACTGCTCCTTAACAGAATGATAACTTATGGATATGAGAAGATGGAGGAAGTTCTGGGGAAAGATGAAATTCTATCACTTTTCCCAACAAAATGGTCATTTTCTCAATGTTTTGTAGGCTTTCTTAGGATGTTCATTGGATGAAAATGTCTAGGAAGAATATTTAGGAGCACCTAAATTTTAAAATAATTTTGTGTTAATATTCATTAAAGTCAACATATCAAGTGGAGGTAATTGTAGTTTGAGCCCATTTATGCTCTTGGATTTCAGTAATACTTATCTAGTGCAGTTAGCTTAGCTATACAGATTTCCTGTTAAATAACAGTTTTATAACCAAAATTTTTTTTATCCAAATTAAGAAGAAATGCCCTTAAACTTTTTAGGGAAAAGAATATTGAGATCTTAAATTTTTATTCTTCTTTTAAATCATTAAAATAATGATCAGAAGTTGAATTTTTTATGGGGTCATAAGGATGTTTAGTTCAGAAGTTTATGCCCCAGCAAGGTCTTGCTACAAAAGATTTTTCTCTTTTAGTGAGAGATGTTACTTAAGACACAAGAATTTACTATGATAATGTGTTTCTAATTTCTTATTAAAATTTTCTTTCTTGCCCAATAGGGTCATCTGTCTGAAGCTTGGTCCCGAGTTACAAAAAATGCTATCGCAGAAACCATCATAGCCTTGACCAAAATGGAAGAAGAATTTAGGTCTCCAGTGAGATGTATTGCAACAACTAGAGTAGGTTTTGTTCTGTTTTGTTTTGAGTTTTGAGTGTCTCTTACATGTTCTTTTTTTTTTTTTTTTTTTATTGGTGGTGGTTCAAAACATTACATCTTTCTTAATATATCATATTTCACAATTTGATTCAAAAGGGTTATGAACTTCCATTTTTACCCCGTATACAGATTGCTGAATCACATCAGTTACATTTCCATTGATTTACACATTGCCATTCTAGTGTCTGATGAATTCTGCTCTCTATCCTATCCTCTACTATCCCCCCTCCCCTCCCCTCCCCTCTTCTCTCTCGACCACCTCTACTGTAAAACATTTATTCCACTTGTATTATTCTCTTACATGTTCTTTTGATACTAGATTTGAACAAATGTTGATCAGTAAGTCAACTTGGTTGGTAATGTTTTTTTTTGAAAAATGTAAATGCCTTTTATGAATTGTGAACTAAATATGGTAGTCATTACTGTTCACTGTTAGGTATTCTGGATCATCTGTTTTTTTATTACTTAGGAAGCTAAGGATATGCTAGTTAGAAAGGATAAATTACATTTTGTGTTTGTGTATTTACTTTCTAATGACCTATTTGCTATATTTACCACAACATACCGCTGTGATAAGACAGGATACCTTAGGAGACAAGGCCCCTTCTTCCTTTTTTTTTTTTTTTTTTTTCTGGCCCAGTTATTTCTAATGAAGACCCCTATAGCTTACCTACTAAGTTTGTAGATGTTACTTTTAAAAAACAAAAAGTTCTTGCTATTGGTAGGGCAGGTTGGAATCTCTGAGGAATTGGGATTTCTTTCTTCAGATGAGACATCTATAGTAAGTTTTAACCTAATACATGTCTTGTAATTCCAAAAGAGATTTGAGATAGTGTTAAACCATGACAGTATAACAACATTAAGAAGAAGTCAACACTAGTAGAAATTGCTTAGTTAATCCTGAGGAATCTGAAAAAGAAGATTAATTATATTTCTGTAGGGTAGAGAAAGCCAGTTTATGCTGTCTTCCTGGTGAGTGAGATACCTGAAACAAGTATTTTTGACCGTAACTCTTTTCTACTAATCATTAGTTCTTTTCTTTCATTTTGCATTCCTGTTTCTCCTTGTATGCATTATTTTTCTGTTTCTATTTTACCATGTTTTGCTCTCCATCTCCTGTGATATTCACATGTACTTCTTAGAGTTGAGCCAGTTAAGTAATTTTCCAGTTTTTAATTAATGAAGAAATAATCATTCTATGTAAAACTGAAACTACTCTTTAAGCCTCAGAAAATTTTGAACTATTTTTAGGGCAATTTTCTAAAGTTTATTAGACATTTATTTCTGACAAAATGTACTAAGTATAGTGCTAAAAGCCCTGTCAGGCAACAGAAACTTTGTTTAGAAAAATTTAGTATTATGCACCTATTCATGCAAAATTAAGCAGCCTTTGTATCAACTTCTTTGGAATTTAAAGCCTTAGGCAGACAATATTAGATGGAAAAATAATGAAACTGCATTAATAAAATGAATATTAATATTCAAAGACATTTATTCCTATAAATGACTTGGTTTATATAGTATACCAATGAAGGTTAGTTTTGTACACTGGCTAGAAAAACAGAATGGTTTACTAGAGAAACAGACATTGGGTCAATAAATATTTGAATTCCTGCTTTGTGGGTATGACATGGCAATTGCCATGTATGCCTATACCCAATCAGGAAAACCTGAGTGCCACGAAGTATCTGTATATTTTCAAATTCAACCAGCATTTATTGACAGGTTGTCCTGTGTCAGCATTTTATACGTGTTTCCTCAAATTTTTGGTACTATAACATCCTTTCCTCTCATCAGCTCTGGCTTGCTTTAGCATCACTGTGTGTTCTTGATCAGGACCATGTAGATCGCCTCTCCTCAGGGAGATGGATGGGAAAGGATGGACAACAAAAACAAATGGTAAGATCAGAATTATTTTATAAGAATTTTGTCTTGTTTTATTTTTATATTCAACTTGGGGTAGGGGGACCCAGTAAGTCAAAATACACAATTAGTGACACTCTTGAAAAACTGTGTGTAAATTGGCCAGTTACATCTCAAGAGTCTATTTTACTTAAAGTCCTCTTTTTGTAATATTTTAGAAATTTTAGGGGATTTTATTTAATTATATAAAAGAGTATTCTCCTTCTGTCTCTGAGTCCCATTTGCATCGTATCAGTATTTGTAGACAGCTTCTGATTTTAGGTCTAGAGTTTGTGCTAAAATATAATTGTTCTTTGGTAGGAAGGCAATAAAAATATCAGAGAGGGTTGGAGCCGTGGCTCAGAGGTAGAAGCACTTGTCTAACATGTGTGAGGCCCTGGGTTCAATTCTCAGCATCCCATATAAATAAATGAAGGTCCATCAACAACTAAAAAACAAGAAGAAGAAGAAGTAGTAGTAAGAGAGGCAGATGTGACATACTACTTATTTACAAATGTACTTAAGAGTAGGTTTGATGAATATTTTTAGGTTTACTGGAAGGGAAGATGTTTAGGCCCTTTTGGCATTTTCTTATTAGTGTTCAAGTCTTAGAAATAAATTGTTCACCCATTTATCGTACTGAATGGATTTATAATATGAAAATACTTATTAAGTCACAAAGCATGTTCATTTTATTAATCATTGAAGTTGCATACACATTAATCATTGAATTTGGGGTTTGAGGAAATTTTCCGGCTCTGTACCTTAATCATGTAATAATTTTTAAAGATTTTAGGTTAAATACACTTGCCATAATTCTGTTTAACATTCAAACTCTGAAAATCTTAATAGAGTTTAGAATAGCAGTCTGTTATTGTTATAAAGAAAATACAGTTGCTTTCAATATGTATAAATGTCTGACTCGTTTATCTCATGTAACATATGAAAATGTCTTATTTTAGCCTATGTGCGATAACCATGATGATGGTGAAACTGCAGCTATCATTTTATGCAATGTCTGTGGAAATTTATGTACTGACTGTGACAGATTTCTTCATCTTCATCGACGAACCAAAACTCATCAAAGACAGGTGAAGATTTCTTTCTTTGTACCCTGATCAAGATCAGAGCATGAAGTAAATTCAATGAATTTGAAATAAATGTGGGAAAAAGTAGACTTTGAAATCAATGACCTTGGTTGAGTTCCCAGTTATCCACTGTAAATTAAGCAAGTTCTTCAACCTTTCCAATACTCAGCTTATCCATGTATAAAAATGAGATTGTTGTGAAGGTTAAAGAAATTGGATATATCTGGAACTTCTTACAGTGCCTCATAAATAAAAGCTGTTTTATTGAATAATTAAATTTTATTCCTTTTTTTTCAGAGTGATAAATATATTTTCCCTTTTCTTTAATGAAACTACAGGTCTTCAAAGAAGAAGAAGAAGCTATAAAGGTTGACCTTCATGAAGGTTGTGGTAGAACCAAATTGTTCTGGTTGATGGCACTAGCAGATTCTAAAACAATGAAGGCAATGGTGGAATTCCGAGAACACACAGGTAAAAGAGGATTGAAAGTTAAATTGTGCCTAAAAAAAAAAAAAAAAGAACCATGCATACTAATTATGGTTCAGCTAGAAATTAGTTTATCTTATGTGAATAATTTTGAATGATATTCTTAAGCTTAATTATGGTTTTGGCTACTGTTTATATTGATATGTTTATCAGACAGAGTATTCTGTGTCAGAAAGGACATTAGGATTTATAGTCAGTAAACCTGGTATTAATGGGCAAGTCATTTAATTACTCTGTGGCACCTATTGTCTTTTGTAAAACGAGATAGTTATGCTTTTACATTCCTGTTAAGTGAGCATTGCACATTAGTTGGGGCTCCAAAGATAGGACACATTGCTGTTGATATGCCCTTCTAATTCTGTTGGTTGTGACCCCGTATTAAAATCTGTACTGTGTGGGCACTTAGAGCTCTTTTAACTGACTTTAAGGTATTTTTAGAGGATTCTAATAGATCAAGTGCTTCTCAAAAGTTTTCTGAATGGTACTAGTCCATTGATAATAATAAAATAATAACAAGGATGAATAGATAGTACTATAAACAAAAAAATAATAATTTATGTAGGCTTAGTATGCCTGTATCTCTAAAATATTAGTATTCATTTACTTTTCTGTAAAGTAAATCTTGTACATTCCTACTTAATGTTACCTTGAATCATACAAGTTCTCAATTTTCATCACAGCTATAGTCTGCCCATTTTTTCCTACTGACACAAACCTCCAATGTTGGAGTTTGATATAAACCTAAACAAATGAACCCTAAATATAAGTGACTTTTCATGTGACAAAAACATAGCCTTTTTTTCCTCATAGCTGATATTTTTTCTCCTATAATCTGTCAGTACTATATATTATATTACTAAGTATTCTAATGTCAAGCCATCCTTGTGTTTATAATACAAACTTTAAAAAATATCCTTTCTATAATTATTGCTAAATTCAATGTATTGCTATTATATTGGAATTTGTATACTTGTGTTTGAAAATGGGCCTGGTTTGTAATTTTCAGAGCTTCCTCCCCTTTATCCTTTTGTTCTATCTTTGCTTTGAGGATTTTTTGTCTCTTTAAATATTATAAGCATATTTTAATTCATTTTCAAATTGCAGATTCCCATAAAGGATAGATATTTTTCTTTTTTTTATTGGTTGTTCAAAACATTACAAAGCTCATGATATATCATCTTTCATACATTTGACTCAATTGGGTTATAAACTCCCATTTTTACCCCAAATACAAATTGCAGAATCACATCGGTTACACACTCACGTTTTTACATAATGGCATATTAGTAACTGTTGTATTCTGCTACCTTTCCTATCCCCTACTATCCCCCCTCCCATCTTCCCTCTCTACCTCATCTGCTGTTGTTCAGTTCTCTCCCTTGTTTCCCCCCCGCCTTTCCCCTCACAACCTCTTATATGTAATTTTGTGTAACATTGAGGGTCTCCTACTATTTCCATATGCTTTCCCTTCTCTCTCCCTTTCTCTCCCCCCATTCGTCTGTTTAATGTTAATCTTTTCCTCATGCTCTTCCTCCCTGTTCTGTTCTTAGTTGCTCTCTTTATATCAAAGAAGACATTTGGCATTTGTTTTTTAAGGATTGACTGCTTAGCATAATCTGTTCTAATGCCATCCATTTCCCTGCAAATTCTATGATTTTTGTCATTTTTTAGTGCTGCGTAATACTCCATTGGTATTTTTCTCTTTTATTTTTTCTCTTTATTCTGTGTATTTTAGTTTATTTATTATTGCATTCACTGATATTGTATATCTTTAAGTGAAAGGCTTGCCACATTTCATACTGCTAGCTTGACTGGATATCTAGTCTGTTTCTTAAACAAACAAAAGCAAAAAATCCAAACCAATAAAGAATTTACTTGCCTTCAGTATATTTTATTTTTTTTATCCTTTTCTTAATCCTTGTGGCAGGCAGGAGATTATCTGCTTTATAATTAGGGCTGCTTACAACCCTTGGCTAATTTTTTAGTGATAGCAACTAGTATAGATCTGTTTGCTTTTTTCAAAGCAAGTATTTATACATGCTTCTGTATATGATAGAAGTTAATACATATTACAATATGTAGAAACCATGGCCTTAGGAAGAGTTTTCTTTTTCTGCTTCGACCTAGGCAAACCCACCACAAGTAGCTCAGAAGCATGTCGCTTCTGTGGGTCCAGGAGTGGAACAGAGTTATCCGCTGTTGGCAGCGTTTGTTCTGATGCAGACTGCCAGGTGCGTACATAGTGAGAGAATCAGACTTTCCCAGGAAGGAGGACACTTATTCCCATATGACACCTTTACTTTATATAAATAAGAGTTTTAACTCAGACAAAGTTCAGGGGTTTTGGACAAGCATTAAATGCTTTATCAAAGCTGGAGATTGTATCAAATAGGTCTCTTAAGCCCAAACCAAATTCTTATGTGTGTTTCTCAACTACCACAACCATATCTACTTAATGTTTAATTTTGAGCTAGAAGCTGTTAAAATATCTGTAGACTTCAGTTTCATAGACTTTATTCATTTCTTTTCCTAAAATGAATTACTAGTATTGAGAGTTCTTGAGTCTTTAACGTGTATAATATACATATTCCATTCTGTCCAAATATTTTCAGTTCCTCAATTTATATGAGAAAAATTTGGATAATGTTCATAGAGTAAGAGATACATGTTTTGTTTGTTTGTTTGTTTTTTAAACCTCTATTTTGATGAGCTGTAAGGAGATTGGGAGATTATAAGTCAAGAATGTTTTACTTCATACCTATGCATGATGGACAGATTAAAATTGTAGTTCATTTTTTATCAGCATTTCCATTATGTGGAATGAAATTTTTTAAAATCACATGGAAAGTAAAGCACACTCTGTTAAAAATCCTCATTCTAATAATTTTATTATTCAAATAAAATAAAACTAACTGTTGTTACTTTGCTCTAATAGGTATTTCCTGTAGGAAAGTAATTTTGGAAAATTAGTATCATAGGTAGAATTACCAGGATATGTGCCCTTTTTGATCATTGTTTACCATTACAATTCATTTTTAATAGGAATATGCTAAGATAGCCTGTAGTAAGACACATCCTTGTGGCCATCCATGTGGAGGTGTTAAAAATGAAGAACATTGTTTGCCCTGTCTGCACGGCTGTGACAAGAACGCCACAACCCTGAAGCAGGATGCTGATGACATGTGCATGATATGTTTCACTGAAGCACTCTCGGCAGCACCAGCCATTCAGGTTGCCTTAGCTTTTAAATGTATCTAGACACTGACATGGGGAAATGTAAATATAATTGTCAAATAAAAAGATGATTGAAATCTTTTATCACTGGGCAAAAAGTCCATATATTGAGCAAATTCTGCCCTTTGTGTTCTTCCTATTTTGTGCACTCAGCTTTAATTTATGATTTTGTAGACTTATATACTTGATAGCATATATAAAATGTTCAGAAGAGAAAAAGTGATTAGATTATCAAGCAGCTAGTCTTCTGAAATCAAGAATGCCATTTTATAGTGTTATTTGAATGATCTGTATATATTTATACATGCTTCTGTATATGATAGAAGTTAATATTATTATGCTAATTCTTTTTAACTTTTGCTGGTTGTTTGTAAGTATTTTCAATCTTTGTCACTGATTCGAAGGTAATGAATATTCTCCAAAAATAACCTGAAGATTACATTTTTTTTTTTTTTTTTTGGTCATTGGGGATTTAACCCAGGGTCAATTTCCCATTGAACTATACCAACAGTCTTACTAAATTGCTAAGGCTGGCCTCAAACTTGCCATCTTACTGCCTCAGCCCCCCAAGTAGTTGGGATTATAGGGATGATATCTGCAATCTTTATGTCAGTAGTTTCTTCTTCTTTCTCTGAGAAATAATATTTCTCCCTAACCTAGCATATTTTTTATAGGTGCCATTACTATATAAATGGTAGGGGCTAGGGATGTAGCTCAGTAGCAGAACGTTTGCCTAGCATATATGGGGTGTGGGTTTAATTCTTAATTCTTAAAAATAAACAAATAAAATAAAGCATGCTGTCCATCTACAACTATAAACTTTTTAAAATATATATGTATGTATGTATGTATGTATGTATAAATATATACACACACACATATAAATGGTAAACATTAGTTACCATTGAAGGGATTGTTAATAATGTCCCATGAATAATAAAGAAGTGCTAAAATTTCATTATACTAAGTTTCTTGATTTTTTTCTTCTATCTTCTTTAAGTAATATCTTACATTCCAGTTACTCAAATGTATCATTATTGCATTTGCTTACATGCTTTTGTTTCTTTCTTTAAGCTGGACTGTAGTCACGTATTCCACTTACAGTGCTGTCGACGAGTTTTGGAAAACAGATGGCTTGGTCCAAGGATAACATTTGGATTTATATCTTGTCCCATTTGCAAGGTTTGGAAAGAATCTGAATTTACCTACTTTCCATTTCTTTTCATCTTTCAAAATAAATAGGCATCAGTGTTTCTTGGTGCCCTTCCCTGTTTGCTGTTTACCATCAGCCTCCATCAGTTTATATTCCTCATCCAAGTGGTTCCTAAGAATGAGATACGGTCTCTATCTGCTATAAAGCATTTCAAAACAGTTATTGTCAATTAAAAGCTTTTTAAGTTAAATATTGCTTGAAAAATTCATTTAAACAACATCGTGAGTTAATGATGCATCACTACTTTCAGACCCCCTGAGAATTATGTCACATGACAATTCCAAAAACAAAAAGAATCCTCTGGTGCTTGGAGGTATTGACACCTGCCATTAAAGAATGAAATATTGGTTGTTAGTGCCATTACAGCAGATTCTTTTAGAGCTAGTTAAAATGAGGAGAAAATTCTTGGCATTTTGACACATTTCTACAAAAGTAGTAAGAAAAGTAGGAAGTTGTTTTGTCAGGCTAATAATGATTAATAATATGCTTTTGTTAAAAGAATCTGACAATGCCTTTCTTATTAATTCTTCACTTGTTTTTGTTCTGTTTAGTTCTCCCTGTCTTCATATGTGCACCAGTCTTCTTCATATGTGCAGACTGGTACAAAGCTCTTAACATGAGAAGACAGTCATTACTTAGTTGGACTGAGGAATAATCAAAAAGATTTAGTGTTTTGTTTTCCCTTCTCATATGGTGCCAACCTGGGGGATGGGAGTCACATTTAAGAACCTAGAAATAAATACAGGGAAGTAGTGTCAATAATACTACCTGCCTGTTTCTATCACATGTCATTTTACCCTTATCTTCCAGGAATTAAAATACACACACATTTCCCACAAACAGAGGGAGTGTATCATATTTGTTTCAGCCAGGTAACTTTTATTCCCACAAAACTTAAGCAACAGGAAATATATTTCAGATTCCGGAAATATGAAATATAAAAAAAATTTCATGCTGTCATTCCTAATTGCTCCTATTTCCCTTTTCTTGTGTTCAAGAAGACTTTACAGAATTATTTTTAAATAACATTTTTTTAAAAACGTGTTTGTCAACTATCTCCTGATACATTGCTTGGCACGTGGGCCCACACTAAGTATTTGTTCAGTTAATTAGTAAATTATGCTTTTAAAGAATGTTCATATTTTTTATTTCAGAATAAAATTAATCATATAGTATTAAAAGACCTGCTTGATCCAATAAAAGAACTATATGAGGATGTCAGAAGAAAAGCCTTAATGAGATTGGAATATGAAGGTCTGCATAAGAGTGAAGCTATCACAACTCCTGGTGTGAGATTTTACAATGATCCAGCTGGCTATGCCATGAACAGATATGCATATTATGTCTGCTACAAATGCAGAAAGGTAAACTACAAATTATATTAAGAATTTTTAAAGCTAGAAATTACCTATATTTTTAAGAAGTTGAATCATACAGTGATTTCTTATGTTTTATGTTTGAACTTAAGAATAAGAAAGCCTGATGCAGTGTTTCAAGGTAAACTTATTTACTTAATTTGCTTTAGAGTTTTTTTTTTCTTTTTTTAACCTAAACTTACTTTTTACAAAACATGTTGTAATATTCCCGTACAAAAACTACTTCCCGGGGCTGGGATTGTGGCTCAGTGGTAGAGCACTCGCCTAGTGTGAGAACCTGGGTTCGATCCTCAGCACCACATAAAAATAAATAAATAAAATTAAAGATATTGTGCCCACCTACAACTAAAACATAAATATAAATAAAAACTACTTCCCATCAGTAATAACTTGCTGCAATTGATTCATGAATGAACTTCTCTTACTTTTCTCTTAACCACTCCCTTGTTAAAATTCTTACTTCCTCGGCTGGGGATGTAGCTCTGTGGTGGAGCACTTGCCTAGTATGCATGAGGCCCTGGATTCAATCCCAGTATCACCAAAAAAAAAAAAAAAAAAATTCTTACTTCCTTGGCTTCCAGGAAGACACTCCCTTTTGATGGCCTCTTTCCTTTGTGTAACTTCTTTATCGGGCTCCCTTTTGTTTTCTTTTTTTTTTTTTTTTTTTAGAGAGAGAGAGAGAGAGAGAGAGAATTTTTTAATATTTATTTTTTAGTTTTCGGCGGAGACAACATCTTTCTTTGTATGTGGTGTTGAGGATCGAACCTGGGCCACATGCATGCCAGGCGAGCGCACTACCGCTTGAGCCACATCCCCAGTCCTCGGGTTCCTTTTCATTTATACTTGTTTTCCTAGTGAGAGCTCCTTATGTTTGGTGACCTCCAGTACATCCATGCATTTGCTACCACCTATACCATTATGACCTTCCAAAATGAGATTTTTTTTTATTGGTTTTTCAAAACATTACAAAGCTCTTGACATATCATATTTCATACATTAGATCCAATCAAAATGAGATTTAGGTACAAATATCCAACTGCCTGCCAATCATTTCTTACAGGTACTTGAAAGTTCACTGTCTGGTATTAGGTTCATCAACCCTGACTTTCCCAGTCTATTTTATTTTGGGGGGGCGGGGGCAAAGGGGTACCACGGATTGAACTCAGAGGCACTTGGCCACTGAGCCACATTCCCAGCCCTGTTTTGTATCTTATTTAGAGACAAGGTCTTACTGAGTTGCTTAGCACCTTGCTTTTGCTGAGACTGGCTTTGAACTCACTATCCTCCTGCCTCAGCCTTCCGAGCTGCTAGGGTTACAGGTGTGTGCCACTGTGCCTGACTTCCACTCTACTTTAATTACAAAGTCCTTTCAATTCTGTCTTCAAATCTCTGTTGAATCTTCTTTTTTTCTTTCTTTCTATTCTTCAACAACTCTAATCATTTTCTTTGGTGCTTCTGAGCTCTTACGTGGAATCCCTAAACTTTCCATATGATCCCTTCTACTTATACTGATACTAGTAAGTCAATATTTCTAGATCTCAAATCTAACTGGGGCATTCTTCTGCTTATAATTTTGTAGCCCTGTGTGTCTCTTCAGACATGAATGGAATTCTCATCTGCCATTGTATTACCATTTATACTTCATGCTACATTATACTGAAACTGCAATTATAGCCATGTTCTCTCTTTCATTGACACCTCCAAGCCATTGCCAGATTGTTTCTCTTCAAGGAATGTTCTTTTCTACCTCCTGCACATTTACTCTTCACCTGCCATGCCCATCCCCAAACACACCTGCTCAAAGGTATGATGAAATCTGTCTTATTCTAGTTCAGGATTCAGCTCAGGTTTCACATCCTCTGTAATGTGCCCATATCTCCCCACATCATCCCTATCATATGGTTTTGTTATCTTGCATACATCCATGACAGCACTGCACTTGCAATACCATTACTGATTCACTTGTCTCTCTGATCAAACTTTTTCCATGAAAACAAAGACTATATTCTTCCATATCCCTGTCTCCATTACAAGCATTTGTTAAATGTTAACTAAATTAGAAAATGAGTGAATGAGATATGCATAGTCTTGGAGTGTAACAAATATACAGTTAATGAATAGAAGGCTAAATGGATATATGATAGCCAGAATGGCAGACAAATATACACAACCCATGGAAAGACCAACAGTGTACATTTATTTAATATTTAACTAAAATATTATTTCTATGTTTTTAATGTGCTAAACATAATAAATGAATATTGTGCTACCAAAAGGGTAGTAATCAAATATTTAAGAAGTCAAACAGAATATATAGAAAAGTGAAATAGCTGAAATAAGCATTAGGCCCCAAGGTAATATGAAATACTTCTCAGGCCAGATTTAGCTTGTAGATGGCCATTTATAACCTCTGCATCAATGGAGCCTGTCTTTTGACCTGTTTTTCTAGTACAGAAAATAGATTTATATTGAACCAGCTTGTTTATTCCCAATTTTGACTTAGCTTTTTGACTATGAGACAAGATATTCATGCATGATGTGCATGTCCCAATTTCTTGGCCTCATTCTGTGCCCAGAACAAATACAAATAAATCATCCATCATGGTAATTTCATTTATTCATGTGTCTATACTAGATAAAACTATGCTTTATAAGTATGAAGAGTATTGTGAATAGAACTACCAAATTTTCCTTTCCTTTTAAAAAATGCATGATAAGAAGATGATTAAAATTGATTGCTTTTTCTTTCCCTTAGTCTTGAAATTATAATTTTGTACCAATATTTATGTTAAGCATATTTCCATTCTATAGTATTTTAACTTAGGAATGGCTAAGCATTTTTTAAGCAATGGAAGGGAATACTTCATTTTTTTAAAAAAAATATTTTTTACTTGTAGTTGGACACAGTATATTTATTTATTTATTTATTTTTATGTGGTTCTGAGGATCGAACCCAGGGCCTCGCACGTGCTAGGTGAGCACTCTACCACTGAGCACAACACCAGCCCAGGAATATGTCATTTAATGTTTCAAAATGAGGAAAATAATCCAAACTTTGCCATGAAAAAGCAGTTTGTACTTACTTCTTCATATGTTGTTCTCAATATTCATTTGGAATATTATATATTCTCTTATCATTGTGCTTTGACATGACAGTAGTTAAACTATCCATTCATGAAAGCATGAATCCAGAATTGAAATAGCTTTATTTCTTACCCTGATCCCGCCTTTTATAACAAGCAATATGGGCACCAGTACACCTGGCATTATAAAGGACTAGTCAACAGATAATATTATTTCTAAGACTTTTTTTTATTTGTTCTAATTAGTTATACATGACAGCAGAATGAACTCATTGTACACAAATAAGACACAACTTCTCATTTCTCTGGATGTACACGATGCAGTCACACCATTCATGTAATCATACATGCACATAGGGTAATAATGTCTGTTTCATTCCACTATCCTTCTTACTCCCATACCCCCTTCGCCTTCCCTCCCCTCACTCCCCTCTGCCTAATCCAAAGTTCCCTCTGCTCTTCTGTAGTCCCACCCACCCCCCATTATGGATCAGCATCCACATATCAGTGAAAACATTTGGTTTTGGGGGACTGACTTATTTCACTTAGCATGATATTCAACTCCATTTATTTACCTGCAAATGTCATCATTTTATTATTCTTTGAGCCTGAGTAATATTCCATTATGTATATATACCACATTTTCTTGTATCCATCTTTTGTTGAAGGGCATCTAGGTTGCTTCCATAGTTTAACTATTGTGAATTGAGCTGCTATAAACATTGGTGTGGCTGAGTCACTGTAGTATGCTGATTTTTAAGTCTTTTAGGTATTCTTGGTCAAATGGTTCCAAGTTTGCTAAGGAATCTCCATACTGCTCTTCAGAGTGATTGCACCAATTTGCAGTCCCACCAGCAATGTATGAGTGTGTCTTTCCCCTCAACATCCTCACCAATATTTATTGTTGCTTGAATTCTTGATAATTGCTATTCTGACTGGAGTGAGATGAAATCTTAGAGCTTAGTTTTGATTTGCATTTCTCTAATTGCTAGAGATGTTGAACATTTTTTCATATATTTGTAGATCAATTATATTTATATTTCTTCTTCTGTGAAGTGTCTCTCCAGTTCCTTAGCCCATTTATTGATTGGGTTTTTTTGGGTTTTTTTTAGTTCTTTATATGTCCTGGAGATTAATGCTATATCTGGGGTGCACATGGTAAAGATTTGCTCCCAATTTCTAAGACTTCTTGATCTGACTTTCGCTACACACCTATGACAATGCAATATCACATCTCCCAGGCCGGCATTTTCTTTTTTTCTTCCATGATCTAAATATAATCTCTCCATAGGCATATTTTGGTGGTGAAGCGCGTTGTGATGCTGAAGCAGGACAAGGGGATGATTATGATCCCAGAGAACTCATCTGTGGTGCCTGTTCTGATGTGTCCAGGGCTCAGGTAGGCAGAACATTTAATTAGAAAGGACGGTTTGGAAAAGTTAAAAAATTCCGTTTTTTAAATAATGTAATCAATAAACCAGGATTTTCTACTAGTGTTTTCTGTTGTTTATGTAGCATTGTGTACTTATCCAAAATGTTTCATTTGTAGCATTTCTTCTGGGTGGTATTTTCATTTTATAATTTGTTTTCCATGAAATTATTTTCATATTTAAACAAGGAATAACTTTATATATTTAATTTTTTAAAAAACTTGCAAACTTTTATGTTTTTCTGCACAGTACATCTATGACATTGGAAGATTGATGAAGAAATATTAATTTTTCATGACATATCAGTAAAGATTCAAGGAAATTAAGTAGTTTATATATGAAATCTTGTATGTTGTGCTGAAGATGGAATTAGAACCTGGGGCTTTTTCCAGATCTTTTGAGCAAAGCCATGTATTTATTCTTGAATTCATCAATTTTAATCCATTTTCAGAGCTAAATATACTATCAAAATATGAGTTAATGAGTTTAAGTGTAGTTGAAATAGTCTCACTATACTATTCTGCTATCTTTTCTTTTATTATAGATGTGTCCTAAACATGGCACAGACTTTTTGGAATATAAATGTCGCTACTGTTGTTCAGTGGCTGTCTTCTTCTGCTTTGGAACAACACATTTCTGTAATGCTTGTCATGACGATTTTCAAAGAATGACTAGCATTCCTAAGGAAGAACTACCACACTGTCCTGCAGGTATGCCTTCAGTTTTTTTGTTTTTGTTTTTGTTTTTTTATTTCAGTGTTTTAAAATCACAATTATAATCTATATAATCTAGTTTTGTTTTGTTTTATTTCATTATTTGGTACTGGGGATTGAACCCAGGGGCACATAACCACTGAGACACATCTTCTCCATCCTTTTTTTTTTTTTTTTTAAGGGAGAGAGAGAGAATTTTAATATTTATTTTTTAGTTATCAGAGGATACAACATCTTTGCATGTGGTACTGAGGATTGAACCCGGGCAGCACGCATGCCAGGCGAGCGCGCTACCGCTTGAGCCATATCCCCAGCCCTCCATTCATTTTTTATATTATATTTAGAGACAGGGCTTCACTGAGTTGCTTAGAGCCTCTCTAAGTTACTGAAGCTGGCTTTGAACTTGTTATCCTCCTGCCTCAGCCTCCCAAGCTGCTGTGATTAAGGTGTGTGCCACTGTGCCCAGTTTATAATGTAGTTTTATGTAAAAATTATATGGGCACTCTATTTCAAGTGATGGAAACTCAAACATAATAAATACCTCACCCTTATAAGAAGAGCACTTCCTGAGTAAAGTAGAAAAGATAAGGTCCTCATCAAAAGTGAGGAGCAAGGAGCTTAATGGAGCAGATCTCTGAACATGAGAATGAAGTCTACCATGGATTAGTAAAAAGATTGTCACCAGGCACAGTGGCACACACCTGTAATCCAACAGCTTGGGAGGCTGAGGTAGGAGGTTCAAAGGTTATAAAGGTTACAAAGCCAGCTTCAATAACTTAGCGAGGCTGTAAGCAACTCAGCGAGACCCTGTCTCTATTTATAATATAAGCAACTCAGTGAGACCCTGTCTCTAAATAAAATACAAAATAGGGCTGGGGATGTGGCTCAGTGGTTGACTGCCTGTGAGTTCAATCCCTAGTACCCCCTGACCCCATAAAAAAAAAGATTGTTGATGAGCCTTTAAGAGCTATGTGAAGTTTGATATTCTAAATTCATTATGGAGCCACATAAAAGGGTTTTTTGATTTTTTTTTAAGCTGGAACCAGCATTATAAATTGGATAAGTAATTTGCCTTAAGAGTGGCTGAGAATTGGGGATGTTTACCCTGGTGAGCATCAGAAAGCCAAGGGAATAAAAAGAAGCCACTAAGAATAGAGGAAAATGATTATGTATACATTCAGGCAGAGGAAAGGAAGACACTGAAACCAAAAGAGTCTGAAAAAGATCTAAAGAGGTAGGGAGGCGGTGATCACTCTGAGGTGGAATACCAGGTTTGCTGGAAGTGAGAGAAGTAGAAGGAGAGGTAAATGGAACCAAGAGAAGAATTTTTAATTAGATATATCTGCAATTAGTGAAACTATAAGTACATAGAACACAATATATTGTGCTGTTAGATCTGGGAAGCATACCATCCCATCAAATCTTAGGCCCCCATGGAAAGTAGTTTGATAGTGCCCCTGAGATTTACCAGTGCCATTAGTCTTAAGCAATCCCAATTCTGTGATACACCTGTGCATGTGAAGAAAATAACAAAATATAAAAGCGTAAGGTTATTCATTGCTTTTTTTTGCGGGGAGGGGATAATCAAGGGTTGAACTTGGGAGGCACTTGGCTACTGAACCACATCCCCAGCTAGCCCTATTTTGTATTTTATTCAGAGTCAGGGTCTCACTGAGTTGATTAGCACCCCACTTTTGCTGAGGCTGGCTTTGAACTTGCAATCCTCCTGCCTCAGCCTCCCAAGCCTTTAGGATTACAAGCATGTGCCACCGCACCCAGCTACAGCATTGCTTTTAACAATAAAAATCTGTGAATAATACTAGTATCCATTGAGGGAGCTATTAATACTAAACACTGTACATCATTTAAAAAAGAAGAGCGGTGTTTCTTTGTACTGATGTGAAAAGATCTGTAGCAGATAGTGTAAATTAAAAAAGCAAATTACAGATCAATATATATAGTTTGCTACTTTTTTAAGAAAGCAGAAATGAAAAAATTTATTTATAGATGCATAAAGAAACACTGGAAGATTCATAAGAAACCAATAATATTGATTAAACTGTTGAGAAAAGCAAGAGTAAGGTGGTGATAGAGATAGGAGTAGAGAGGTGACTTCTGATTATAAATGATTTTTAATATTTTGTTTTTCTTTTAAGATTTTGATTTTAATCCATGAGAATTATATTACCTATTTAAAAATAAATAGGGCTTTTTTGAGTATAGCTACTTTTTGCCATTTGCCATGCCAAATAAAAATTGTTATACTGATCTCCCTCAAGTAACTTTTTTTTCCTCCTTAGTAGAAGTGGCATAGTTTGAAAGGAGTACATTCAGAATGATGTGAGGCCATAGTTTTAGGGTAATAGCCAGAATACAGATGGGAGCCAAGGTTAGGAGTGAGGGTGGTGAGCTGAGCACAGCAAATGAAGGGAGTGAAAAGTAGGCAGTACTTTAGATGATTTTAGCTCCAAAGGAAGTGGGGTTAGTCAATGAAAGTAGTAGGTCATAGTCTGGAAATAAATGGGAGCCAAGAGAAAGCTCCTTGGTGTCCTGGCCTTAGGACACCAAGGAGCTTGGAAGACCACTTTCCAGCTGAGAACTTTTAAAGGCAAGCAGTGTCATCAGGAAAAAGCAAATTTTACTTAAAGGGAGTTTCTTCTGTTAAAACAAAAATCCTGAAAATATTAAGTAAGTTAGTAAGGAACTGAGTATTCCAGAGAACATGGTAGTAGGGTAGAAGCTAAAAGAAGAGCGGTCAGGCAAAGGCAAGACGTCCCCTTGTATGTTCACATGATCAAGTCCTTTAAACAGTGGTGAATCACAGAAGTGAGGCAGCAGAGGAGTTAAGGAGAGGCAGAAGGAAGGAGCTAACAGTGATTCAGGGCATTTCCACATACATATTTTACTTTCAATCTATAAGGTAGATGGTATTTTCTCCATGGTCACAAATAGAAAATTGAGGCCTGGGGAAGTAGTTACTTGATCTCAGGTCATAAACTTAAATGGAGATTTGTACTAGCCTCACACATACCCCTAATTCATCTATTCATTTAAAGAAGGAACAGAATTAAAGGAAAGCCCACAGTGATATCAATAGGGAAGCTGGTCATATACAGTTTACTCAGAAGGACAAGGACAGGAGGAGCATTCTCTCAACCACTTGCAACTAAATTCTAATCTTGATTTAATGTATGGATGAGGACAAGAGTAGAAATTAAGAAATTGGAGTAGATAATCTGTTTCAGTCTATTTGGGCTGCTGTAACAAAATGCCACAAACTAAGTAGTGTAATAACAACAGAAATATATTTCTAACAGTTCTGGAGTCTGAGAAGTCTAATACTAAGGTGCTGTCAGACTTGGTGTCTGACCAGGGTTCACGCACAGCACCTTCTTGCTATATCATCACAAGGTGGAAAGGATTAGGAGTCTATTTATAAGGGAACTAATCCCAGTCACAGGGTCCACCCTCATGACGATATCCTTTCCCAAAGCCCTACCTCATAATACCACCACATTGGTAATTAGGTTTCAATATATGAATTTCGGGGCCACAGAAGAATGAAAACTATGACACAATCCCTCTGTCTATTCATTACTTTTCTAAAATATTTATTGATTGCCTTTTTGGTGCCAGGATACTTCTTAATCTTCCCAGTAACCTTTAAGTTAGATATTTGCTATGCCTACTTTAAAGATGAGGGATCTAATAATCAGAAAAAATAAGTTCCTTTGATTCAGTGTATATAATTATCTGAAAAATGAGGATAAGAGATTTGGATTTTTGTGACTAGTAGAGAATTGATAGACGATAACAATGTCTCAATAGTAATCACTCATATGTTTGCAGGTGCTTTTGTTTTGTCTTTACTTTTACTATTATTATTTCTTACATTGTGTTCCATTATGAACTCCCTGAAGACAGGAATCATGTACTTGTTCATCTCAACATCCCAAGCACCTAGCACACCATTCACACGCTAGTGACTTCATCAGTGTTTGCAGAGTGAATGCCTTCTTTTTTCCCTGAAGAAACTCAAGTACTGCAGTTTGCATGAGCCACCACAGATAGCAGTGCTACCTGAACTAGATCTGCCACAGGGTGTACCCCTCCTGCACACTGCCCTACCCATTCATGGGGGAGACACCAGTATGCATTGTAATTTGGGACAGGAGATCTACTCTCCTTTATAATTAAATGCAGGCATAATTAACTTGCTAGCCAGTCCTGGAGTCTCCCACATTGACCCATTCTAGGTCTATGCCTGCACTTGAATCAGCTCAGCTACTACTCTTTTATGTTAGCTCAAACCAGCAGTTGACCTCTGTCTCTAAGATTAGCTATCTTCACTTTTCTATCCACCCCATTCTTTGGTGTTACTCTTGTATGGAACTTACTTTTTATTTACCTGAAACAGACCTCAGTTTGTTGTTGTTCAGTAATAGTAATAACAGCTAATATTAATTTCATGCTTCTACTGTGCCAAGTTAAAAGCTTCATAAACTCCAGCCTTTTACCTCTTATTGTTTCCTTTACTGTTTTCACAGTAGAGAATCTTTTAAACCCCAGAGAGGTAAATTGAATTAAATCCCCATTGATCTGAATAAACTCAGTTCATCCACACACATGATATATTTCTCTTAAGCAAAGTCAGAATTTACATTTATTGATTGAAAAAAGTATCTGTAGAAAACTAATGTGTAGTTCCTGTCTGTTTTAGTGGGTAATCTGCAATTGAGTATAAGCACAATCTGTGTTACTGGCAGCATGATGATGCTCCTCCTTGTTTGTGAAGAAGCTAAAGTGCTTTTTAAATGATATGAAACACATAACATGAAACACATTAGTAAAACAAATTTCTTTTAAAAAATAAAAGAGTATACTTTTTTTTTACATCTTTATAGGCCTACTTTATTTGGTTATTATCTACAAATTTTTATCTTCCTGAAACTGTTTTTTCTAGATTATGATATTTTGTTATTTTAAGTTGATTAATTTTCACTTTCCTACTAATCTCCGTTCAGGTACTTTTTAAAAATAACAGTAATAGTCAGTCTTCCCACTGATAAATGTTCCCTTTCTCTTCCGTGACAGTAGGGTGATAATAGCATGGCTTGTTATTAACGTATATTAGGTTTGTTTTTATTTATAGACAAACATCCTGCACCAAAGTCCTCCATATTTTCTCATCCAGAATAATTTTCTGCCAGTTTAAATTGAGGGATGTTTGTGACCATTTTTGCACATTGCAGATTTAAAATGACATATCTGATTGATCTATTACTAGAAAAAGACCTATAAGCTTATAATGGTTCTCTTAAGGCAGGATGTTGTATGTAGGAACTATGTCACTTTCTTTGTTATTTGTATCGGTTATGTTGAAGTTTTTATAGTGAACATTTTTATTTTGTGATCAGAAGAAAATAATTTTATATTTTATTACCATGGTCACGCTATTTTGTTGAATAACTTATCAATGATTCCTATTTATGTGAAGTTGTGTGTGTTTTAAAAACATTAAATTCTTTTGTCTCCTTTAAAATTGATACAGGTCCCAAAGGCAAACAGTTAGAAGGAACTGAATGTCCACTCCATGTTGTTCATCCACCCACTGGGGAAGAGTTTGCTCTGGGGTGTGGAGTGTGCAGAAATGCTCACACTTTTTAGAACACTCAGATCCTTTATCTACAGAGAGAAAAGTTGCCTTCATCCACCAAGAGGATACAGTGAAGTTTAAACTTTGCTCAGGATAAGGACGGGACCATTTTTACATCCATGAAAATGAACTATTCACAGTGCAAGAAGGATGCCAAATACCATGTACATAATTCTTGCTATGGAAAGTTTCCCCGTTATTTTGGTTTATCTTCTTTTGAACCAAGACATCAAATTTGTGAGGTGTTTGCATGTGGCCATTACCGTCTTTGGCCTGTGAAGCATTGGACATTTATAGATAATTGATATAAAAGAATTGCCATACCCATGGACTAAGAATGATGCCGGCTTTCAAGCAAAAAAGAAAAATAATCATTGTTTATTGTATACTGCCTTTTTGTAATCCTGTACAATTGCATCACGGGTGGGGATAAAAAGAGGAATATTCTGGTTTATTTCCTAGACTGTTATTTAAAAAAAAAATTGTGTTAGGACGGCATATAAATGTAATAAGTATCACACTGTATATAAAGATATCAATGTTTGTCCTGTATAAGAATTACTAAATTACAAATGCAGTTTCATTTAAACTTCTAGGTTAAGTTTGAGCCTGAAATTTTAATGAAGTGCAATACTGAGTGTGCCTCATTACCTTGCAGCTGTAAACATATTGGAATGTACATGTCAATAAAGCCACTGTACATTTTTATACAGTGATAAAGTCTAATATTTGTGTAAGGTGTTGTTTGTTTGAGAGTCAAAATTTAAACAGCTTCAAAGTCTTAAATTCCATTTAAGCTTTTTGGAAAGAAATTATTAACATGGCCTAATTATGATTCTCAGAACTGATTAGTAGGGAATATAAGAATAATAATGAAGCACTATGCTGGAATCTTAAATACTGCATAGATCATGGTGTGTGTGTATATATATATCTTTTCATAAACATATCAAAGACAGGAAAATACTTAGGAAATCAATCAACTGCTATCTTCTTAATTAATAGCTTTCAAAATTTTTATAAAATAATAAACCATTAGTCTTTTTTTTTCTTTTGTGTGGCACTGGGGATTGAACCAGTGCTTTACCACTAAACTCCATCCCCAGCTTTTGTGTGTGTGTGTGTGTGTGTGTGTGTGTGTGTGTGTGTGTGTGTGAGAGAGAGAGAGAGAGATAGGTTCTCACTAAGGCTGGCCTGATCCCCCTGCCTCAGCCTCCTGAGTGGCTGAGATATAGGTGTGTGCCACTGCCTCAGTCTTTTATCTTCTATATACTAGTAATGTGTTTAGGTGGATCTTTTCTTTTCTTTATCTTTCCTTCCATTAGAGTCATGAAATTGCCAAATTATTGATTTACATTCTATCCTAAATCAGATGATATTTATTTCATGAGACTCACGAATTTATTTTATTCTAAATTCCCATTATTGGAAATACAGAAATTAATTTGTCAATATAGAAATAATTGGCAAATTTAATAACATTTGTAGTAAGCATTTGTGAGAAGTTTAAAACAATCTTTGTCTTAAAGAACTTAAAATAAAAAAAAAAATCAGATCTGAGCTCAGATAACTATTTTATAGAATGTTGTAATACATTTCATAAAAATATCCAAGCCAAAGACAAAATTATTATTGTTTGCTTGGTTTTGTAGTTGGGAGAGTGGCAACCAAGAGACCATTAGAACTCCATCTTAAAGAGCAAATAGCATTTCAAGGAACAAAGGTGTGAAAAGTGGCATGAGAAAAAAGTGCTAGATGGAGAAATATAAAATGTGATTAGAGAACAGTGTGCAGTGTTGATTTAACATGTTTCTAAGAAACGCAAAATAGGTAAGAGCCCCAAGGAAAATGAGGAGAGAATGAGGTAAGCCTGTGATGATAAGTATATTTGACTGAAACTCAAGTCCATAGGAATGAAACTAACCATGAGAATGCCACACAAACAAAAGACTTAATGGACAGTTGGGAACTGTAAGGAATACCATTTCATCTACACTGACTTTGCTGATAAATTGATAAGCTCCAGGTAATGAGGGTAGGGGAAACCAGGAAACTACTGAGATGCATGGTAAAGTTCTAGTAATAAAAGGAGGGAAAGCAACTAAGTTCTACAATGTGTACTCACAAGGACTTGAACTTATCTTAATTTATGAGGAATCCATCTTTTATTATACGATCCTTAGTATTTCAAAAATAGCAAACTTAAACATTTTAGGAATAAACTACAACAAAGCACAGAAAGGGATGACTGGCAGGCATTTGGCTAAAGCATCTTGTGCACAAAGATCATCCTTTAAATGCTCTGTGTAATATACCAGGCAGGAAGCAGTAGAACCATAGTAGGAAGGGTTAGTGAATCTTTCTGGACAGAAACTTCACAGGTTATATTTTCAAGCATAGTAAATGCAATTTTTCTTAAAACGGTTTTCTAGTCTAAGATCGTATTCTATAAATAAAGCTTATTTGATAAAATATATGCAGTACTTTCTGTTCACACTTTACTCAGCGTTTTACTAATTTGCTGCCTTTTTCAGATTTTTCAACCTCAGCAGCTCTCCCTGCCTACTGTGTCACCATATTCCATCTAGACCCAGACTCTTGTGTTTCTGATGGTCACTGTTTGATGAAACATTACAGCTCATTTTCCTGAAAACTGCCAATAGCACATGAAAAGTGCTGGGATTGAAGCAAGCCCTGACTCTGCCCCTTTTTCTGCCTGTGTGACCTTGAGTAAGCCACTTATTTTGGTTAGAAATAATACCAAATCCAAATTAAATGGAAATGTATTTACCAAGTACTTTATCCCACAATAAAATAGTATTTAAATGAGAAGAACAAAGGAGAGAACATTTACTTAACATCTCACAGATTGCAGACACTGAATTAAGCTTTTTATGTAGTCCTCCCAACAACTCCAGGAGTAAAGCATTATTAATCTCATTTAGCTATTTACAGAAATTAAATGACTTGTACTAGATTCACACTGTTATGGCTAAAAAAAAAAAAAAATCCTAAAATGTACATCTAGAACTTTCAGTCTCTAAAGTCCAATCTTTTTCTGCCATATGATGCAATTACTTACTGATGGTTCTGAAAATAATTTATGAAAGTTACTGGACATCTGTATGAACACAGTTGCAAAGAGGACAAGATAATATTTGCCCACAAAAGTGGTCAGTTTAGTTGGGAGCAGTGCAGCTCAGAGCTCCAGTTTAGGTGAGCCCCCACCTTGGGGAGAGTAGTTCCACACAGCCTTCAACTGCAGCACCTGTGGTATCCAACCCAACATGGGCCAAAACCACAGTTTTCTAGGACAGCTCCAGCCAACAGAACATGGCCAGCATTCTAGGGCCTGTCAATTTATGTCCAAGCACTCAGATTGATCTTTATAGTCAATCTTTGCAACAGTACTTGGGCTGGCAGAAAACTGCTCAGAGCTTCATTATTGCCAGGGACTTTTCCAACCTGAAATTGTTCCTGTATCCCTCTCCTTTCATGAATCTGCATCACCTGAAATCTCTTCCTTCCAGCTCTCTCAGCCTACACTTTCCTCCCAACAGATTCTAACTTCTAACTTCATGTAGGTATCTCCCTCCTAGAGGCCCTGACACATGAGGATAGTATGATTTAAATGGCTTACTTGAGGAGTTCACAAATGACCTCAGGTAGCACAGGGAAATTAGCTACACTGTGAAAACATAAATACTGGAGGGAGTCACAGGAGAAATTATGAAAGAAAGGGTTGGGCATAACTGTCCAGTAAGTAACCCTGCAGTCTCAATATAGTTGCAACTTCACAGTAAGTTTCTAAGCAAAATGAGCCCAAGAAACATGTTCAGTTACAGCATGTCCAACTCCTCAAGAAAAAAGATGCGTTTTGACAAGAAAAGTGTGAAGGAGAATTCCAGGAAGAGAGTATGGTGAGAACTAAGGTGCTGATGTGTTCCTCGGAGGTGTGAGTAGCTTTTGCCTCCTAAGTTTAATGAATATTTGAGTGCTCTTCTAGGCTTGCACTCTAATGAGGGTAGGATCTGTGTTCCCCATTACTTAGTAACCATGATTTTCCCACTTGAAGGTGCTTGAATGGACTGTATGAGTTAGTTAATATGTGCAGCACTATGCACTAGTGACACAGAAATATGTCAGTGATACAATGTCACTAAGAATTACAGTCAAGGTTTTATTAAAAAAAAAAAAAACGAAACATTTACTGAGGGGCTTACTGTAGCCAAGCACTGTATAGGTATGGCAGTGTAATGGCCTCCCCAAATCTTCCTGTGTCTTAATCCCCAGGATGTATGAAGATGTTATTACCCTGTGTGACAAAAGGGACTTTACAGATGTGATTAAGGACACAGACCTTAAAATGAGATTAGATTGGATTAACACAGCAGGCCCAATGTAATCAGAAGGGTTCTAATACGGGGAAAGAGGAGGAAAGGGGGTCAGAGTAAGGGAAGTAGAGGATCAGAGGCCAGGTGCTACACTGTTGAGTTTTTGTTGTTGTTGTTGTTTAGTTGTAGTCAGAAAAAATACATTTACTTATTTATTTTTATGTGGTGCTGAGGATCAAACCCAGCACCTCACACTCACTAGGTGAGCGCTCTACCTCTAAGCCACAACCCCAGCCCCTACGCTGTTGGTTTTGAAGATGAAGGAAGGGGCCAGGTGCCTAAAAAGACTGATGACCTCCAGAAGCTGAAAGGGGCAAGAAAACAGATTCTCCCCTTAGCCAGAAGGAATACAGTTCTGCTGATACCTTGATTTTATTCCATTTTGGATTTCTGATCTCTAAAGCTGCACAAAAATTAGTTGTTTTTTAAGCCACCAAGCCTATGGTAATTTTTTACTGTAGCAATAGGAATCATACAAGGGGCTTCCTGCACCTGATCATACTTTCATCTCCCACAAACCTATGAACTGTTGTTACCTTTTTTTTTTTTTTTTTGGTGAGGCAAACAAGTCTCACAGAAAAAGACTGAAAAAAATTTCAATTTTTAAACTGATTACACATAGAAATAATATTTTGGATACACTGGGTTAAGTAGAATAAATTAATAAAATAGATCTTACCTGTTCCTTTTAACTTTTTTGTGGCTTCCAGAAAATTTTAAGTATGTGCCTTGCATATATTTGTAATGAAGAGTACTGGCCTAGAATCTTATCCTCCACAGTTTGATTTTATCATTTTATTTTTAAATTAAATTTGACCTGATATATAAAAATATAAAAATTTTATTTATAAATAGGGTAACTTGTGATGTTTTGACGCATGTATGTGTTTTGTAATGTTAAATCAGGTTAAGAATATCTAACTCCCCAAATTTTATCATTTTTATAGCAAAATATTCAGTATCTTCTAACTTTAAAACTATGTAGTATATCCTTATTAGCTACAGTCACACTACTGTACTACTATGCAATTTTTCATAATTGCATACCAGAACTTCTTACTCCCGCAGGTAAAAACAAATCTGTGGTGATAGATTTCAGAACCGTGTTTACTTTTGAGAAGGCACTGCAATAAGTCACTATAACATTTTATATCCTGAACAGGACAGTGGTTTCACAAGTGCACACATACAGAAATCCATCACACTATATATCTAAGATTTATGTACTTCACTGCTTATAAATGATACCTTTGTAAAAGAAAAGTTATAAAAGATGACTCAGGGAAAGAGCATGGTTATACATAAGCTTAAATGATAAGTCTAAAAATTTTTGTTTGACATTATAAAGAGTGAAGTACTGAATGCTTTGAGTGAGAAGACACACTCCAGTCAGTACTTCATGAAGATGAACAAGAAGCACCAAACAGCCTTCCAAGACCCATCAGCTCAATCAGTCACGAACCTCTCTCAGTTACTGAAGTGGGAACAAATGATTAGGTGTCTGGTGATGAATAACGTGGTGTCAACACAAAAGCTTTGATTTAATGGAACATGGCATATGATACCAGAATGCTGATAAAAATAAAATGTTTCCGCTACCTAGATTGTTTAGCAAGAAACCTAATGGCCCAACACATTGGTAAAAGACCTCACTGCAGTGACCTCACAGTTAGAAGGGGTCTAGAAATTTGTCAGGGCACTAATGGAAAGATGCACCCAATGTTGGACACCACTACATGTAGCACACATGAATATGTGACTTGGATATTGTAATATAGAGAAGTACAATCTCACAGCCACAGTCAAGATAGGGCAAGAAAGAACACAGGAATTAAATATGGCAAATAGCATATTTTATATCAAAGAATGAGATCTATCAGGCAGGTAAAAGGGGCAATTAGGAACTCAACGTAGCATTGTACATGATGTTTAATTTCAAAATGCTCTCATATGAATAGGAAATAAGAAAAATTGACAGAGTTATAGGAGAAGGTATTAATTATCATTGGGATAAATGAAAGAGCTCTGAGAATGCCCACTTGTAAAGAATAGCTCTGATTAAAACTGAAGATTTCTATGCCTTGTAAATAAAGTCTGTGCCCATGGATATTCAAAACCTAGGCACAACTTGGTGCCTGAATGAAAAATAACTATATATCTGCCATTGTAGAATGACCTGGGAATTCCACCATGCGACCAGCGCACTGGTTTCATTAATGAGGTTCTTGGCAAAAAAGTTATTGAGATTGCATTAAACACACAGTCTCAGTTACCTTTTTCTATGACCAGGTCCTAGACGGCTCCCCCTCTGGCTTCCACCTGGAACCACCCGGTAGGGCAGCAAGGATTACTCAGGGCTAGCAGGAGAGAGAGAGGGAGCACGCCAGGGAGTAGCCTTTTATTGGGGAACAAGAATTCCATCCAATGAAGGTTGAGGGGGGCCGCACTCCAAGGTCAGGGTCAGTGATTGGCCCCCCGGGTCAGTGGTCAGTCACACCTCCATACAGACAGGCTCTCGCACCAGGAGAGGGTCGGGGAAAGCTCCGACACAGTTTAGCCAGAGCGCCTCACACCCAAACGGGGAGTTGCCCAGTCACATGTGAGAATGGCTCCCCACACTGGGATACATCTGAGAAATAGACAACTAGAGTTTGCCTCTTCTGGACTCAATTCTAACCAGTATGAATACAACTAATTGGCATCTGTGGACATGACAGGGCTGAGGTCCCTTAAACTTGCTTTGGAAAACATACTTAAAAATGTGAGTTTAATATCACTTACTCTTAGGGCAAAGTAAAGGTCATGGATGAAAATAATTGAGAAACACATTTTGTTTGCACCTAAAAAAAAAATAGTCTGTCTAATAAATCCCTCTTTCAGAGGATCAAATATCCTTGGCAGGTAGTGTTATCACTGGGGCTGCTCAGGGATGTTTGGTTACAATGGCAGAGTGTGGGAAACCATCTATATTGGGAGAGGGGAATAGTGGAAACAATTTGAAATCTATCTGCAAAGCTAAAAATGAACCATTTTCAGCTAGTGTGATGTGTCTCATAATGAGTGCCAAGCCCAGGAAAAAGTCATGTCTTAGTATTTTCCTGGGTTATTACTTTTCAAGGGACAAAACCAAAGGCTTAGGTAAGAACATTTTCTGCATATGTTAGTTTCCCTTTGGTTTAGCTTAGGCCAACAAGAGAGAAAAGTCACAACTTGTGAGGCTGAGAAGACCTAGCATTGAAACAATCACTTCTGTCCTTCTTTAAGGAATTAGAGCCAATAGTAATAACAAGGATGTAGCTAACATTTCTTCAAGGTTGCCGTATGCCTACAACTAGATGACCTATTTGTTTTACATATGTTAAGTCATATGCAAATTCTATACCATTTTGTGTAAAGGACTTGATTATCCAAGGATTTGGTATCCTGGATGGGCAGGGGGAATCCTGGAACCAAACCCCCAAGGATACCCAGGGACAACTTGTACCACAACATAACCTAATCTATCCTGATTACTGGTATGCTAAGAAGGTGGTGTTTGTGGATATGCTCAGCCCCTGGAAGAGGTACTGTCTGTGGAGAATTTAAAAGCAATAATAAGGCTGTCTAATTATTGGACTGCTCTTTGGCCGTGTGTACTGGCAATTCTAGAGAGTTACTAATAAAATTATTCTTCCCTGATGGATGATTCTGCTCCATAGCCACCCTTCCTCAACCCACATGCCATGGATCTTGACTAAAAAAATTGGTAAATGTAAATAAGTATTGACTTATCAAAAAATAAGTGCAAGCTTATTTTTTTTAAGCTGAAATAAAATCTTTAACAATAGCAGGGTTGAAGAGAGGGTATTCAATAGGTAAAGTATAGCAAGGTCCTTGTTTTGTTTAGGAGGAAGGTAGACTCTAAAGGGGAAATTAAAAGGTACTATGATTGGAGTGTAATTGAATATTAATTTGATATACTGATTATATTTACTTAACTATTCCCAATATAAAATGGTCCCATTCATTCTGCCATTAAAACACAATATTCGCTTAACATTGCCATGTGCCTGCAACTGAGAAACTAATGTGACTCCATTTTTGAGAAACCAGCCTCTACCTCAGAGCAAAGCCTGTCCAAGGAAGGGGGCATGACCCTTGTCCTTGGAAAAACCCATGGAGCATTCCTAAGCACATACCCACCCTGCTGAGTTGTTTGTCCATAAATAACAGGAGAGGTCTGAGGCTCCAGGTGTCCCTGACTCAGTTAGGCTAGGTGAGGACCCATAGCAACCCCCCCCCAACTCCCCCCCCCCCCCCGGCCCCCCTGAGCAACCTCCAATCAGCATGAGACAGGGAAAATACCTGGGATGCCAGATGACCCCCTAGTAGTTTATGGTAGTTGATAACAAGTTGGGAAACCATGTAGTTCAGCACATACACCCCTCGTGGCCTAAACCAATCAGTTCAAAGGAATCCCTCTATTGTACTAACCAATCACCCCTACCCAACTTGTTCCCGTCATTGAATGTGCTAATCCATGCTAAGAGTTGTTGTTTGACTTTCCCATGGTATGGAATGATTTGCTGTGTGATGTTGTGACGCATAGAGTATCTCCCCAAAACCTATAAAATCTCACTGAACTAAGGACCAGGACTCACTCCCTGGGACTGTTGCGTTGGGAACGGTTGTGAGTCTAGGCTCTAGCTTGCAATAAAGACTCTTGTGTGATTGCATTGGATTCGGCTCCTGGAGGTCTATTGGGGTTCAGGAATCCGGCATAACACAACTAGTTGACCTATTTGTTTTAGATATTAAGTCATATACAAATACTAAGCCATTTTATTTAAAGAACTTAATTATCCAAGGATTAATGTGTTATACCACATTAATGGTTTAATGTGGTTGGGTGATCCTTTATATTGCTAACCTAGCTTCAAGAAAAGGGGCCTATTTTTGACTTGTTTTTCTTCCTCTAATAATTATCATTACCTTTCTCAGAACTTCCTATTGTTCCTCACAATCCAGTCACTGAGGGACCTAATAAAATGCTGCAGTTCAGGTACATCCACTTATGATGCTGCTGGAGAGTTTGCACAGTTTGTCTTGATCTGACAGCCAGTCCTTAAAAACAATCACTAGCATTTCCCCATATTTAATCTTAATGTAATTTTACATATGGCTTCCTAGTTCAAGTTCTTGGGAGAAGGGGGAAAATGGAGGGATCCTCAGAATCACCGCCTTCCAGTCTTTCCCCACAAGGGTTAAGGAGTTCAAAGGCATCTTTGGATGGAAAACTCCTTTTTCTTTTTTCTTTTTGGGAGGGATGGAGAAATGGTGTGTAATTCAAACTAAGATTTTGCACCTAAGGGCATTTCTAATTTTGAAAAACTCAATACCCCCAAATCTAAACTTTTAAAACAAGTCAATTAGGTAGCAGTTACAAAAATGTCTTGATTTACAAAAGGCTCCCAATTCTCATAATTAGTCATCTATTTATACTCTCTCATTGTTTTTGAAAAATTTCAGGAGTATCTTTACTTCATAAAGCAAGCATGGCTTTTAAGAATAACTGATGATAAAAATCTTTTGGAGCCAGGTGTGGTGGTGCATGCCTGTAATCTCAAAGGCTCAGGAGGCTAAGGCAGGAGGAGGATCGCAAATTCAAAGCAGCCTCAACAATTTAGTGAGGCCCTAAGTAACTTGGTGAGACCGGGTCTCAAAAAAAAATAAAAATAAAAAAAAATAAGGGTGGTGGTATGGCGGGGGGCAAGTGGTAGAGAAGTGGCTTAGTGATTAAGCACCCCTGGGTTCAATCCCTAAGAAAAGAAAAGAAAGAGAAAAGAAAAAGAAAAAGGAAAGAAGAGAAAAAGAAAGCAGAAAAAAGTCACATTGGAAAAAAGAAATAGAAATATTCGTAAAACAAAAACCATCTAAAATCCAAGTCACCATCACCATGCTGAGGTGTTCCTTGCAGTCTTTCAAGCACCTTTAATGTGTATGTGTGTAAACAGTATTTTTACAGCGTGCACTTAACCCCACAGGTCACCAAGAGCAAAGCAGGCGTGGTCACCGAAGGCTGTGGTCACCGAAGGCTGCGCCCGCCTCTCGGAGGTGTGCGCAGGTCAGCACCTACCCTGATCTGCAGGTTGTAACTCGCTGCTGGATTGCAGCGGGCTCCAGAGACACTCCCTCCTTTCGTGTTTCTGCTCCACCTCTCTAAACTTTCCAGTTTCAGCCGCAGATAATCTCCTCGGCATCTAATTAGCTCTAGCCCGCCCACATTCCGCTCCAAAACAAAAATTTCCCTTCCAGCGGGAATCACGTCTCGGGCGGGAAGACCGAGGTCTCTCCTGTCACCAGAGCGCGGACCCGCCACAGCGCGCGCTCCGCTGGGCGCGCTCCCTCGCCACCAGGCCCCGGCCGGCCCCGCTGCGAACGAGCCGGCCTCGGACGCGCGCCCGCCCCCTCGGACGGAGACGCGCCGAGGAAAGCGCGCGGCCGTGAGCCCCGGGCGCCATTTTGGACTCAGGGCCGAGGCGCAGGGGACCTACGCGTTGACCGCGGTTCGCTGAGAGCTTCTCTGGCCGGCGACGGGGTGTCCCGGGGCAAGGATCGCGGAAGACAGCGTGGGACTGAGAAAGAGATCTTCTCTCTGGACAGCCAGAGCCGCAAAGGTGGAGCCGCGTTGGCGCCCGCCGCGGGACCAGCGCCTCGGATGCGGGCGGAGCGCGGGGGGCCGTGGCGGCGGGAGCGCGAAGCGGGGGCCCCGGGGGGCTTCATGTGAGAGCCGCGGGACCAGCCGCCGCCGTCCCCGGAGCCCGGGGTGGTGTGTGGGGGAAGCCGCCCCCGGCAGCAGGTAACGGCGGAGGGGCAGGGCCGGGGCCCCGCGAGATGGTCCGGGGAGGGTCCGCCGTTCGTTGGACTGTGGGCCGGCCCGGGGGCGCGGGCTCTGGGCTGCGGGCGGGCCGCCCCTGGCGAGCGCGGGTGGGAAGCGAGGCGCGACACGCAGATCTTGGAGCCTGCTTGGGGGCGTCTCCCCACGGTGCTGGCTTGAAAACATGTCAACAAGGCGTGGTGCGTGCGCGTCGGCCGGGTGCAGCCTAGCCGGGCGGTGTTCTTAGTTTTGGCGGAGGCTGGTGACTGACACAGCGGAGCTCTGCCCGGCGTGGGCCGCGCCCGTGCAGGTAGCTTGAGAAGTCAGAGGCACTAAGATTTCAAAACAAACTGCCCTGGGTAGGGCGCCTGAGATGTCACAGAAAGCCAATCCGTGGAGGTGACGCAGGGAGGAGGGGACTCCTCCGCCGCGTATCCTAGTTGGAAAACTTGGTCAACTTATGTGGAGCAGCTTGGCGCTGGCTCTCAGCGGAAGCAGAGGTTAGGTGGAGTTGCAGGCAGGAATCAGGAAGCCGTCCAGTCAATAATTGGGAGAGGTGAGAAAGATTTTCGTTGTTGTTGTTAATGGTGTCCAAGTGACTCAGGTAATTTAATTATTTTTTCCTCCTTAGGAAAACTGTAGTTTCTGTTTTCCCTGAGTTGTTTATAAAAATGCCATACACTCTGGGTTGGGTCTACTAGATATTTTTTGCCACCATGCTCTCACTGCCATTTCGAGAGCTGCTTTTTCATTGTTTTATTTTTGCATTTCAAAGAACGCATATTAATTTTCACATTAGTCAGAATATAAAAAGGACATAACAGAATGTAATGCCAAAACAGGACTTTTTGAGCTAAATACAAATGGGCTTGTATTTACTGCACACCGAGTGTACATTCAGAGCCTGGCATTGAGGCACACACTTTTAATCCCAGCTACTGGGGAAGTTAAGGCAGGAGTATTGCAAGTTCCAGGCCAGACTGAACCCTGTCTCAAATTTTAAAAAAGGAAAAGAAAAAGGTCTGGGGACCTAGCTCGGTGATGGAATCTTGCCTAGCAAATGCATAGCCCTGGGTTTGATTCCCAATAGGGAGTGGCAAGGGATTGTGTTCAATGAGGGGACATATTCTGTTCTGTAACTGATGAGCAAATTGACTCCTTTGAGTTTCTGGAAATGCTGGTAGCTCACTAACTCCCTGTGCTGCTCAGCTAGTCTTAACTTCATTGCTTTTGGGAACTTGCCTAAAAAGTTGTGGTTTTGGTGCTCTAGAAAATCTCTTTGACATTTATTCCTATTCAAATGTAAGAGGTGTGTTTCACCTTGACTGAAAGTTGGGTATATAAAATTCTTGATATAAATTATTTGTAGAATATAGAGTATGCTCTGAATTGTTTAGCTTTCTATACAGCAGTTTCTTATGTAAATAAAAATTTAATTAAATACTTCTGAAAGCATTGGAAATTTTTACATGAGTGAGACCAATTTGGAAACATTAAAAGTTTTTATTAGGGCTGGGGTTGTGGCTCAGCGGTAGAGTGCTTGCCTCATATGTGTGAGGCACTGGATTTGATCCTCAGCATCATATAAAAATAAATAAAAACAAAATAAAGTTATTGTGTCCATCTACAACTAAAAAAAAAAATTTTAAGTTTAATAACAGTGGGCTGGGGATGTGGCTCAAGTGGTGGCGTGCTCGCCTGGCATGCGTGTGGCCTGGGTTCGATCCTCAACACCACATATAAACAAAGATGTTGTGTCCGCTGAAAACTAAAAAATAAATATTAAAAAAAATTCTCTCTCTCTCTTGTCTCTTTAAAAAAAATCAAGTTTAATAACAGTAAGGTGTGCACTTACTGTTATTTTTCATGCATAAACGAGGATAGTACAGATGACATTTTTATTGCTATTTGACCTTACATTCTTCAGTTATTTAATATACTGTCATTATGGCATCACTGTCATAATACATATGACAGTTTACAGTCTTTTTTCAGCTATTTATAATCTACTAGTAAGTGCCTAAAATATACTTTGGTGGTCACATAATCTTTATATTTAGATCAAGAGATACTGTACCTTAGTGTTGTATACATTTTAAAGAATTTGTCAGCTTTCTCCCAGCTCAACTTGGAAGGTATGGAAATAGACTTTATTTAAAACAGGACAGTATTAGACAAAAGAAAGGTTATATTGTTAGGACCAAAAAGTATTATTCAGAATTGTTTGAATACGATTGCCCTTTTATTTTTGTTTGTGTATCCATATACTTTAAAGTAAAATGAACCATTCTGTTTTTGAGTAATTCTGGTTTTAGAAGACTTTTCCAGGAATAGGTGATAGCCTTCAGTAGTGAGATGTAGAAACTAGGAAGACTCCTTCACTCTCTTTTGAATCTGTGTCTCAATATTGTGAGTAGTTTTAGGCAGTTAGAAGAGAAATTATAAGCCCTTGGAAGCAAATCCTTTGTTCGTCGACCCAAATTGTATATGCTAAAATTAAAGTCTTCAGGATAAATTAAAGCAGAAAATTGGGTCATAATAATAATGTTATCTCAACCTCTAGTGGGACATTTTTATTAGGAAGGTTTTTTTTTAACTAAAGATTACATTGTATATTATTTTACCCCTCCTCTTTACACACTTAACAAAAAAAAATCTGTTCTTAGATTCAAACATGTTTCAGTCCTCCATAAATACTTTCTTGCTTGACATCTCTGTCATTCAGTTTTCTTCCTTCCTCTCCCCTGCTTGATAGGATATCCATCATTTACTTACTTTATTCACATGGTTAGAGTAAGAACAATGAGGAATAGGGAGTTTATTGAGCATATATATATATATAAGCCTTTTGGACTAATTTTCATTGCCAGTGGCCTCTGCCATTCTGTTTCTTCTACTTTCCAGCCCTCAGTTCTCTTTCACAAATTTTGCTAGCTTGTTACAGGGATATATTTAATTTAGGCATGCATATTCATATCCTTCATCAGACACAAGATCAGAAATTCTTCCATGCTGATTTGCCGGGAATAAGTTGGAACCCAGCTATTACCCTGTCAGCACTGCTCTCTAGAAACAAACGGAGAGTATTCCAGGAGTACCAATGAATGGTCTTCATTTATCCCATTTAGCTTAAAGCCTGCTATACTTTCGAACTAATAGGACTAAAAAAAAAAAAAAAAATCTGATTATAAGGTAAGATACTGAGGTTAAAAGCAATATGTAAAATGTAGAAAGAAACAGCATATTGTCAAAATAAAAACAGTTGCCTATAATTTCATTACCCATTTTTAATCATCATATAATTGGCGGGCCAGGTCTGGTGGCATATATGACTGTAATCCCAGCAGCTGGGAAGTCTGAAACAGGAAGATTCTAAGTTCAAGGCCAGTCTCTGCAACCCAAAAAAGGTTGGGGATGTAGCTCAGTGGTGAAGTACCCCTGGGTTCAATCCCACACCACCCCCACACCATTTTAAAACAAAAATAGGATCATTCTTTATCTTGTGATTGATAACCTGTTTCTATTGTGTGGTATGCTTTATGTTTTTTAATTCTGAACTGCTTTTCCAAACCAGAGTTCAGCAGTCTCCTTTCTTTTTTCCAAAGCCTAATACTTCATTCCTCACAAGGACTTTTTATCTTGAACTTGTTTTATAAATTGAAGCACAGTACAGTCTGAAGTTTATTCAAAGCCACATAGCCAATGAGAGATGGAGCCAGGAATTGAATGCAGGGAACTTGATTCCAGAGCCCATTCTCTTATAACAACATTATTAGCTATGGAATAATAACAACATTATTATTAGCTATGGAAATACTGTCAAAGAAACAAATGGAATGAAGGTATTAAGAATACATAGACTAGCCAGTTATGGTGTTGAGTGCCTATAATCCCAGTGACTCAGGAGGCTGAGGCAGAAGAATTGCAAGAACAAGGCCAGCCTCAGCAACTTGGACCCTCCAATTAAAAAGAACTGGAGATGTAGCTCAATGGTGAAACACCCCTGGGTTCAATCCTCAGTACCAAAAATAATCCCCCAAAAAACCATAAAATAAACACATATGTGTCATTCAGAACTACAACATGGGAAACTACAGTAGTAAGTGATATACTGAAAGAAGAAACCACATTCCAGACCAAACATTGCGTGGTAGGGGTGAGTTTGCCTACTTTTTTTGCAGTGCTGAGGATGAAACTCAAGGCCTGATGCCTTCAAAGCAAATGATCTGTCTTTGGACCACATTCCCAGCCTGAGTTTTCTTATGTTTAACAGAGGTCACAAAGTCTAGCAGTAGCATATGTCACGGACTGTTCATTGTGGAAGATCTCTTGGCTCCTTAATTCACATCCTCTCTGGAGGTTTGAAGACCCTGGTCTGCCTTGGACTTAAGAAGTCAATATAGCCAATCTCTTAGATTTTTTTTTTAATAAAAAACTTGTAGAAAGTTTCATTGTAGATTCTCTTTTATATTCAATTTAGTTAGTTGACTACAACTTTTGAGATGTAAATTCTTGGTTTAGTTTCAAAATCATTTGTATTATGGTATAAATGCTTAAAAACATCTCCCAGAAATATACAGAATTTGTAAAACTGTAGTTTTTCTCTTCTGATATTTTTCATTATAGCTTGATATTCTTCCTGAATTGCTGATCCAGTTCTTTGTTCATATTTCGTTTAAATATACAAACGCAGTTACATATTTGGTGACAGAAAAATGAATTTGGGGGTTATTTTTATTCAAAAGTTTAAGTGGAATGAGAAAAAAATGATGCATTTTTCTAAATAGGATGAAGCGAGGAAGAAGAGATAGTGACGATAATTCATCTGAAGAAGGTTCCACAGAGAAATCGAAGAAACTGAGGACTACAAATGAGCATTCTCAGACTTGTGACTGGGGTAATCTCCTTCAAGACATTATTCTCCAAGTATTTAAGTATTTGCCTCTTCTTGACCGGGCTCATGCTTCACAAGTTTGCCGCAACTGGAATCAGGTGTTTCACATGCCTGACTTGTGGAGATGTTTCGAATTTGAATTGAATCAGCCAGCTACATCTTATTTGAAAGCTACACATCCAGAGCTGATCAAACAGATTATCAAAAGACATTCAAACCATTTACAATATGTCAGCTTCAAGGTAATACTTTAAATCTTTCTTTTAAAAAACGAAGCATTTAAAATAAATAAATAAATGAAATCATTTTTAGTAGCTTTTGTGTACTAGTTTAGAACATTTTCTTATGTCTTTAAAATATTTGCCTTTTAAGGGAACGTACTTAAAGATACAAAGTTACTGTATTACTTTAAAAGCTATTATAAATATTTGTGACATTTAATGAAGTTTAATTACTCCATTAGAATTATTAATAATTTCTTACAGAGAGTGAAAGCAGCTCCTAAACAAGCATAAGTCATTGACTAAAGCTATAACTGAGTTATCACAAACAAATTTGAGGAAAAAGGAATATAAAATAAATAATAAAAATCAGGGAGATTATGATTAAGTAGAACTTAATTGCTATTTCTTTCAAGCAGGAACTGAGTATTGCTAATTTTGATGAATTTTTTATGAGATCTTCAAACCTAAAGATGACATAGACACCTTTATTTAAAAGGTTTAGATAAATATATTTTAAAAATAAAGAATGATACTTGGAAAAATGCCATAGGAAACTGTTTGCTTATTTTTTTTGCTGGAAGGGATATATCAGAAACCCTGCAATGATGTGATAGTGTAGTGGGGTAACTTTTGAGGTGTCCAGAGTACTCTTCAGAAATCACAGTGCTTTGTGTGTGTGAATATAGAGGTTTGTTGTGTTGTGTTTTGGAGAATAATAATGAAATATTAGAATAATAATGAAATATGTGGACCTGCTTACTCTGAATCCTTAACTGAATAATAAATTTTGTTTGTTGTAGCAAACAAATATTTTTTATAATAGTTGTTGAAAAGGGACAACACATGAATGCCTGATTTACCTATATGTTACCAGTTGCTAAAGGTGCCCAGTTAATCCTAGATAAAGCAATGGTTCTTAACCTAGAAGCTTCTTACCTTAACTAAATAAAGGCTGATCTTCCCTCCAAGAAAGTCATTTCCTCTTGGATTACTTACCTGTTTATTCTCTCATTTGTGTCTAAAAGCTAGGAGAGCCTTGGTGATGGGAATGGTTGAGTAGATTGTGGTCATTCTGGAAAAATGCTCAAAAGCACTTAGGTCACTAGAGGTAGGATTGACAAGTAGCAAAAAAAAAAGGGGGGGATGCATATCAAATAGTCGAACAATTCTTTTTCAAGTTTTTAAAATTATTTTAGTTTGTTATGACAGCAGAATGCATTACAATTCATATTACACATATAGAGCACAATTTTTCATATCTCTGGTTGTACACAAAGTAGAATCACATCATTTGTGTCTTCATACATGGGCTTGGGGGTAATAATGTCCATCCCATTCCACAGTCTTTCCTACCACCATGTCCCCTTCCTGCCCCTCCCTGTCCCTGCCTCCCCTTTGCCCCATCTAGATTTTATCTAATCCTCCCATGGCCTCCATTCGCAACCCCATTATGAATCAGCATCCTTAAATCAGAGAAAACATAAGGCATTTGGTTTCTTGGGATTGGCTTACTTCACTTAGCATTATATTCTCCATGATTTTATTCTCTTTTAATGATGAATATATTCCAGTGTGTGTGTGTGTATGTGTGTGTGTGTATGCATTTTATTTAACCATTCATCTACTGAAGGGTATCTAGGTTGGTTCCACAGTTTAGCTATTGTGAATTATGCTGCTATAAACATTGATGTTGCTGTGTCCCTATAGTATGCTGTTTTTAAGTCCTTTAGGTATAGACCACGGAGTGGGATACCTAGGTCAAATGGTGTTTTCGTTCCCAGTTTTCCAAGGAGTCTCCATACTGCTTTCCATTTGATGAGCAATTTTTCTATGGATGCATCCCATACAAACTTTGAGACGGCCTTAATATTTTTAAAAATATTAAATATTAAATATTTAAAAATATTAAATATTAAATTTTTAAAAATATTAAATATTTTTTGCTTACCTGAGATTCAAATATAATTGGATGTTACCTGGCAGTCTTAATTTTAGCAACAAGGGCATGGGATTGGTGAGGGAATCAAACAAAAATCCAGGAACAGTTCATCCCCCTTTGCTTAGGGAAGAGACCTGAAAAGCCTTTCCTTTGATTTTAGTCATCTTTGAGTTGCCCAGGAATGTTCTAATGGCAAATGCTATAAAAAGAAGAGTATAAACACTCATCTGATCTTAAAGATAAATTCTATACAGTAGATTGGCTGGGTAGCTTTATTCTTTTATAGCTCTTTTACACAATTCAGGTGTATCCACCTTGTATAACTCTCATAAAACTATTTACTCTCTAAGTTTGACATTTTTATTAGGGGCTGTTTTTTTTTTTCTTGAGGAAATAGTTTTTTGTTTACACTTTAGAGAAAAGGCACATCACAGGATTCTTGGCTCTTGATATTTTAGACAAAGAGGTTTAGAGTTAATAGTCTAGAACAATGGTTCTAAACTTCATGTGCAACAGAATCACATAGAGGGCTTATGATGAGAAAGATTGCTGGGTCCTACCCCTAGAGTTTTTTATTCATATGGTCTGGGTTGGGTATTAGAATTTGCATGTCTTTAAAATTTTTATTTATTTATTTATTTTTAGTCATACATGACAGTAGAATGCATTTTGATATATAATACATATATGGAATGTACATACATCAATCATATTGTCTATTCTATAGAATTTGCATGTCTTAATAGATTCTTATGTTGATGTTGATACTGCTGATCTAGGGATCACATTTTTTGAACTGGTGTAAAGAAACTTAACCAAAGGATAATCTTATAAATGGCTCTGAGATTACAATGCAAATACTACATGGGTTTTACACCATCTTCTAAGAACATTTTTGTGGTAATGTGTCTGAATTTGGAAATTAAAGTAATAGTGTTACTTTTAACTGTTCTGTTTTTAAGATGCTTTTTTAGCCCAGGGAACAACTATAGCTAACTTTTTAACATCCTTTGTTGGTTTTTTTGTTTGTTTTACTGTACTATTCTTACAGGAAATATCTAGGCAAAAGAATAAATGAGAATAACTACCTTTTATTTTGGTTCAGATTTTCATGCTTGTTTAGTTTTTGGGCACCCTTATTCTACTTTATATTCATCTTTTCATTAAGAATATTGCTGACGAATCGTAAGTTATGGTTCATTTGAACATTCTTAATAGATATTCATTTGTTTCTGATGCCTTGAAATATTTATTATGGACACTGTTTATATGCATTGTGTGATGTTCTACCAAATATATAATTATTTTTCAAAGACTATAAATTGATTTGTTTCATCAGTTTATCAAGTTTGGAATAGATCACCTTAGGTATCAACTAAATAGGTATCTTATATAAAAAACTCTCTCTCGACAATTGCAACTATAAATTTCTTAGGGGGACTCAAAAGGGTGAAGTTGTAGGGGAAGATAGACGACTGTAGTGCAATAACCAATAACTTTCTTGCTTTTGTAAAATGAAGATAAACAGAGAAATGTAAATATATGCATGGGTTAAAGGGTTTTTTTCCCCCCTAAGGTGGACAGCAGCAAAGAATCAGCTGAAGCAGCTTGTGATATATTATCGCAACTTGTTAATTGCTCTTTAAAGACACTTGGACTTATTTCAACTGCTCGGCCAAGCTTTATGGATTTACCAAAGGTATCTGCTGGTTTTATTTTATTAGCTGTTATTGAGAAATCCAGTGAAAGCCTTACCATTTCTTGAATTGATAGTGAGAGAATAAGAAAAAAAAAATATATATATATATATAATGGAAAAACAGTTAGTATTTAGAATTTTAAGAAATACTATTTTAAAATCCTTTGTAATTAAAGAGTAAATGCATTTACAGAAAATTCTCTAGGAAGTGCTTGAAAGAAAGTAAAACTGAGAAACAAGCATGTCAAAGTAAAGGGAAATATAGATATTCCTTTTTGGGTGGTCAGAGCATATCGATGAGATTAAAATCAAAAGTTGAGAGTGCCAGACTTGGGAGCCAGGATAGCCTAACTTTATAAACACTTCTGGCAAATGTTCTGTTAAGATTTGCTCTTGGGCTGGGTTGTGGCTCAAGTGGTAGAGCGCTTGCTTAACACACATGAGGCACTGGGTTCCATCCGCAGCACCACATAAAAATAAAATAAAGATATTGTGTCTACCTAAAACTAAAAAATAAATATAAAAAAAGGATTTGTTCCTTGAGCAAAGTGAGAATTAGTACAGCTTGGATTAATTTACTTTACTGAAAGAAAACATTGTTTTTGAAGAGTTAAATGTTTCTATTTATTTATATGCTCTAATATGGCCCTGTATATAGAGATAGTCTTTCTCCATAACCATTGTCTTAAAATAGAAAAATAAGAAACATGCATTTTTAGAAGGCTAACTGCTAAAGTCCCCTAAGTTATGTCAGGTAATGTTCAGTAGGTTGGCATCCAAAAATAATTTGAAAGTTTTCTTTTTAGAGTACACCACAAACCAAAATCAAAAAAACCAAAATATAGACACTCTTCAAAACACTTAGTAGTTAAATTTACCAGAATGATTCAGGAAATAATATTACTAAATTGAATGCATATTATAACCCAGTTGATTGTTCCAAGAGAATAGCATTACCAGATGTATCACCAGTTTATATTAAAATTTTGATTAATTTTTTTTTCTTTTTTTGGTGGTAGTGGGGATTGAACCCAGGGCCTCATGCATGCTAGGCAAGTGTTCTACCATTGAGCTATATACCCAGTCCTTTGATTATTTTTTTTTTAAATTTTCATTAAGTCTGTACATTTGGAGATAAAATGTTTTCCTCATTAGTTAAATAAAGGAAAGGGAGGAGAATTTCTTTATTTTAACATTATGAGAGCCTGAGTACATGAGTTAAATCACTGCTTCTCAGACTTAATTATGTATAAGTTTTGGATTTCTATCCCTATTCTAAATTTGCAGTGATGCTAAGTCTCCTTTCTGTAAATAGTCCTCATGACTCTTATTAAGATGGTTCAATGAAGCCAAAAGCAGTGTGCATACTTGTAATCCCTTCTCTTGAAGCTGAGGCATGAGGATTACAAGTTCAAGGCTAATCAGGGCAATTTACCTGGCTCTCGCCTCAGAAAATAAGGGCTGGGGATATAGCTCAATGATAAGTGCCTCTGGTTCAATCTCCAGTACTAGGGATAAAAAAAGATAGTTCAAGGACCACTGCTGTAACACTGAGTTACATGACATACAACCACCCTCTTCATTTAACATGGAAAATGAAGTGTTCTGAATTGATTTTTTTTTATATATACCTGCCGTGGTTGAAAACACACATACTATTCGTTTTCTCGTTCTCGTGTTTTCTCTCTCTCTCTCTCTCTCTCTCTCTCTCTCTCTCTCTCTCTCTCTCACACACACACACACACACCACAGTACCATAAGGCATATTGAAGTTTTTTTCTTAATACTTGGGGTTTTCACTGGGCAAATTTTAGTTCAAAATTGAGAACTGGTTTTTGTGTATGTTTGTGGTACTGGGGGATTGAGCCCAGGGCCACATACATGCCAGGCAAGTGCTCGACCACTGAGCTACATCCCCAACCTCTAATCTGAGAACTACTGATGTAGCTAGAACTGGTTCTTTCCTTATTAAATAGGCCTAAGGATGTTTATATTGTTCTTCTTTTCCTTATATGGCTTTTTAGAAACAATTGAAATAGGTATTGCTCTATATTGGAATTCCTAAGAGAACTGAAAAGAATATTGAAGAAATATATTTGTCCATAGCTAGATCAGGGCAATGGTGAAAGGGGTCAGTGTTGCAGTCATGAGCATACTGATGAACAAATGTTATTGCACAAGATACAGGTGAGTTTGATATAAAAATATTGGAAGAAAGATGTTAATACTTAAGTTACTTAAATCAGAATTCTAGCAGTATAGAGGGGAAAAGTAAGTTATAGATTGTGACCAGCAAGGTAGTATTTGGTTATAATTTTTTTTCTGTTAACCTGCCTTCATCCTTTATCACTGCTGAACAGAATTTATAAAGCTAGGTGAAGAGTAAAATTGGTTATGTGATGAATTTTGTCAGCGTGTGTATTAGCCTTTCTTTCTTTACTCTCCCAAATTCTTTGTCCATTGATTTATAGCTTATCTCAGCTATTGTTTAAACTCACATACTTTACATGTTCTGATTTCTGTTTTCTATAGTTGTTCATTTTGGTCAGATTCTGTATCCAACAGTTATTTACATGCATAGGATAAATTAAAATATACTCATTTAGCATATTTGTGGGTAAAATACATTGAAATTCAGTAAGAGACTTGAAAATGTTTTAGATAATTTAACATGTTTGAGGGTGTCTTAAATTTGGAATCAAATTTAAGTATGATTTTGGTTGTTTTAGAATTACATTTTAAGCTTCCATATTCCAAATGAGTCAAGATTTGAACTTGTTACTAATTTTTAATGATTGTCCCAATAATTATTGCTATTTTAATAGACATTACTATTAAAGTTAGTGGAACTAAAGTAGGGTTTCCAGATACAGTAAAGTATCTGAGAAGTATTCTTTTGTTGTTGTTGTTGTTGCTGCTGCTGGTTTTGGGGATTGAATCCAGGAACACTTTTCCACTGGTCTATATCCCCAGGTTTTTGTTGTTTTTGTTATTATTGTCATTTATTTTGAGACAAGGTTTTGCTAAGTTGCTGAGGGTCTTGAGTTTGAAATCCTCCTGTCTCAACCTCCTGAGTTGTTTGGATTGCAGGCATTCACCACCATGTCTTGCAAGAAGTATCCTTATTCTTGTTTCCAGAATTCCTGTTTTTACTTACCATGATTTACATCCTGAGGCTTGGAATTCATTTATCTTTCACAGGTAAAATGGCTCTGCTCAAAGATGGTAGTCACATCTTTTTATCATACTTCCAATAACAGTATAAAAGTGTTAACCCTTTAACAGTTTTGAAATATATCATTAGTATTGAGATGAATCATAGCTGATGTTATAGAGAAATCCCTAAGTTGTCTTTTCTAAAAATTAAAAGTGTTTTAATCTTTTTTTGCTTTTCAGTCTCACTTTATCTCTGCGCTGACAGTTGTGTTTGTAAACTCCAAATCCCTGTCCTCACTTAAGATAGATGATACCCCAGTAGACGATCCATCCCTCAAAGTACTAGTGGCCAACAATAGTGATACGCTCAAGCTACTAAAGATGAGCAGCTGTCCTCATGTCTCTCCAGCCGGTATGTTGTATTTCTTGCCAGGTATATTTTAGTTAAATGTATTGATTTGTTCATCAAATTGAAGAAAACTGTGTTTAATAGTTTGGTAGTTCTATTAACCCACATGTAGTTGTTAGGACTGTTTGTTCTGCATAAGAATATTTTTAGTGTCATAATACAGTAGCATAAATTCTATAGTGTTAGTAGCTTCTACATGGACCTTCAGTTTATTTGGCAATTTGTGTATAGCATATGCTAGAATATAAATAAATTTTACAAAGAAAAGAAGACAGAACAACATGAGATCTGACTGAGGTATTTCTGGAGATAAAATAGAATTTTCTCTAGTTATAGTTGAGCTAATAGGGTAGAATTTGAATCAGAACAGCCACAAAATTGCTGCTGTTCTCACTATGTAGAGGAAGAAGAGTTGTACTTAAGTGGTTGCCTTATATTTTGTAAGATAATGCTTTTTCCAAGTTCCATTTCAGAGCCAAGAACCCATCAATTATGTGAATAGTGTTATAAGAGCTCTACATTCTCTTACATAAAATTTCCTAAGCATTACTACATTGTTCAGTTTGAGATTATTTAAATTCCAAATGGCTTTGTGTTGAAAAGTACAAATGTGATTTTCATATTACTCTCTATTGCTTCATCCTGAACCCTCCCCACTATTGACATCCATCCCTCTGGAACTTTAGCTATATTGTAAACTAAAGCTCCATATTCTCCCAAGGAGATGACTCCCTCTTGGCTGGAGATTATTTTTCCAAATTTTCCACAAGTGGGGTTTTGGTGATGGGATGGCTAGAATGTACTATTATATTTTCCTAGTTGTCTCTGCCACTTCTGATTTATCATTGAGAATATCATAAAATAGAAGTTGAGAATAGGCTTAACAGGACTGCATATAGCTCGGTTGGTAGAGTACTTGCCTTGCATGCACAAGGCCCTGGGTTCAATCCCCAGTTCTACTAAAAAAAAGAAAAAAAAGAAGAAGAAGAATAGGTTACTTCCAGTAACAGTTACTTCCTATGTGATCTTTCCCCCCCCCCTTATGGTCCCTATTTTATTTAATCTTTTTTGCTACTCACCCACATGTGGGTTTTATTTGAACCCTGTGGAACTACAGTTCTTTATCTTTGTGGTCAGTCCAAACACTGTAACATGTGGAATACTTTTTAATTATTATTTTTTTGTAGCATCTTAACCTAGCCAACTTGAATGCAGTCTTCAAAATTCAGCTCAAGTGTTACCTGTTTTAATCCCCTCCTTCTCTCTGTTTTAGATTCCCTACTTTTGTGTTCTTCCATAGCTCTGTAAACATAGTAGCATTTGCCCACACTTACGAGGTTTTGAGTCTATTTTCTCTGAGAAACTATAAGCTCATTATTCTCTTTATCCTGCTATTTTCCATGTTCATTTATTTTCATTAGTTATACATATTAGTTCAGATAGTATTTTGGAATAATTTTTCCATAAGGAAGGGAAGAGAAAGACCATCTGTAATGCTTTTTAATTGATATATATAACCACAGAAGGTAACTTAAAATTTAACATATTTGTATAGATTCTGTCTCTACTTGGCTTATTTGGATAGTTTTTCTCTAAGTTGAAGTTATGGGCTGTTTTCTATTCTACTTTTTACTGAACACTGTATGAAACTTTTTTCCATTTTCATACAATTGTTACAATTATTTATTACCTCTAGACACTAATTTGACACTAGTGACTTGTTTCTTTTATATCATACTGCAGATTTTCCTGTTTTCTAATTGTGTCTACAGTTTCCTTTGATGGTTTTTCTTTCATTTCTTGAATTTTGCTGTTTCATTGTATTCTGTACTGGATACTTTTTTGTTGTACTCTCTAAAATTTTGGGCAATATTATTATTTTCTGTGGGTTCAGTTACGTTCTATGTTAATAATTTATATTTTCAGTTTCTCTGGAACTCCAGAGCTATGTGTTAAAACTGCTGATGGCCCAGTGCTTTAGAATGTCTCATTGGTACTTCAAACTAAAGAATTCCTTTTCTCCCTCTTTTCAGATCTCTTGCTCTGCCCTTTTTGCTATCTCTGTAAATTGTAGTATCCATCTAGTTGTCAGGAGCATACGTTTGATCCCTCCTACCTATACTTTCTGTCCGTTAGTTACCAAGATCTGGTAACAAGATTCTATCACTAAAATAAGCCTTTGAATCCTACCTTTCTCCATCTCCATTCTAGCAGCTGTAGTATAGACCACCAGAATCTTTGCAGTAGTATCCTCTTAATTGATTTCCTAATTTGTAGCATTGCCATTATCTAGTCTTATTTCTATGCTACAGGCAGAGTTATCGCTTCAAAATGTACATTTGATTTTTTTTTCCTCCACTTTTCTTTAAAACTTGTTTTAGGTAAAAGTCTGCATTATTTACCTAGGCTTTCAAGTTTGGTATGATTTGGCCCTTACTTTATTGGTAGTCATCCTTTGATATTCTTTTACTTGCATAGTATGTTTTGAGCTCCTTTAGTTCTTAGAAAGCTTGTCCTCTCTTCCATGTCTGGGTATTCTCAGATGAAATATGATTTTCTTTCTTTCTCCAGTCTCCATTTTCACAGCCTTCATTCTAATATTTTCAATCTTAACTGTGTTGTTCTGGGAAATCTTCTCTGATTCCCTTGTTATGAGCTTCATATTACATCCTTGTTTAATTATTCACTATTCCTATTAGGTAAGTATAATTGTTCCTTTGGTAGCTCTGCTATCCTAGCACCAGTGCTTGACGATAAAATACTTAATTATCAGCTGAGCTAGTAAACATTTTAGTCACTTAGTATTCTACATGGTTGATAAGCCAACATTTGTATTGTAGTTCTTTGAAGGTTGGATACTTGTTTCTGCTTTTCTGCTGTAATTTAAAAAATAATTAACTATGTTGGCACATAGCACTTTGCTTCTATGAATTTCTTCCTTAAGAAAAATTTTTAAGAAAAAGTACCAGGTCAAAAGTTCTAGTTTTGTTTGTTTTAATGCTTCTTGCCATGCCCCCTCCCTCCAAATGAGTTGTATTAATTAATATTACTTAATAATACCCTGGCCTGACAGCTTTATTGAACCTTATTTACCTACTAAACAGTTTCAACTAAAGTGTACAGTTTACTGATTCAGAGTATATTGATGAGTAGTGTACCCATTATCTGCACTGTAGATTTTAGAATATTTTCATTATTCCGAAAAGAAACCACATAATCCCTTAGCTCTCACTCCCTAAAACCTTGAATCCTACTCAGTCCTGGGCAACCACTAATTTATTTTATCTCTGTAGATAAACATTTTCTGAATATTTCATATAAATGGCATCATGGCTATATGTGATCTTTTTATCACTTAACATTTCAAAGGTTCATTTATGATGTAGCTTGAATTGGAACTTCTGTTTCTTTTTATTTCTGTGTACTATTCTTATATTCCTTTGTATAGGTAAACCACATCATACCACCACATTTACCTATCTGTTGGTGGAAACTTGGGTTGTTTTCCATCTTATTTTTTTTTTTTTTTGAGAGGGGGATGTGCTGGGAATTGAACCCAGGGCCCTTAATCACTAAGCCACATGCCAGCCCTTTTTATTTTTTTGAGACAGGGTCTCACTAAGTTACTTAGGGCCTCACTAAATTGCTGAGGCTGGCCTTGACTTGTGATCCTCCTGCCTTAACCTCCTGAGCTGCTAGGATTGTAGGAGTGCACCACCGAATCCAACTGTTTCTACCTTTTGACTGTACTGAATAATTCTGCTGTGAAACTTCATGTCTCATTTTTTGTGTACATATTGTTTAATACCAATACAAGGTGTGTATGCACCTTGTATTGGTATTACTGGATCATATAGTTACTCTTTTTACCCACTGAGGAACTTAACAGATTGTTTTTCAAAGCAATTGCACCATTTTACACCAACTTACATTACTCTCCCACATCCTCACACTTTTTTGTTTGTTTTTAAATTATAGCCATTCTAGCTAGTTGGTGTGAAGTTGTCTTTCATTGTGGTTTTGATATGCATTTTCTTGCTGACTCTTGATGTTGAGTATTTTTTCTTGTGCTTATCAGCCATTTGTGGATCTATTCAGATCCTTTGCTTATTAATGAGGTTATTTTTTTTAATATTGAGCTGTATTAGCTCACCAGTTTTATTTTATCCTTGTCTTTGTTATGTTAAATATTTCAACATTTTTAACTTCTTATGGTTTTCTATTACTGCATAACAGACTACAAAAAGAGCAGCTTATCCTGACACATACTTATTAGCTCCATCCTGGAAGGCAAAATAGTATGCAGGGCTCTGGTGGCTTCTTTACTTAGGGTCTTAAAAGGCTGAAATTAAAGTGTTGGGCAAGGCGGGCTCTTAATCTGGAGGTGCTAGGGAAAATTTTACTTTCACACTCAAATTGTCTGAACTCATTTCTTTGAGGTTGTAAGACATTTCTTTTCTGGCCACTCACAGGAGGTTGCTTGGGGTCTGTCTCTGCTTTTAGGAGCTGCCTGCATATACTAAAGCCATCAATAACATGTTTAATTAATTCCCTTTTCGCTTTGAATCTCTCTGATTTCCTTTTCTGCAACCAGCCAGAACAAACTGCTTTTGAAAGGGCTCCTATAATTATATTAGATCTATCTAGATAATCTCTATTTTATAAGGCCAACTGTGCCAGATAGCATACTTATGAATATGATATCACATTCACAGATGCTAAGGATTAGGATGTGGAATCTTAGGGACCATATTTAGAATTATGCTGCTACAATTGTTTTAGTAGTTATTAGATGGTATCTCAAAAGTTTCTCTTATTTGGATCTTTCCAATTTTCCATATGCTTGTTTTCCCTTGATATCAAGCCTTTTTGGTATTGCAAAGAACAGAGATGAGCTCAGGTTACCTTGGGTGATCAGGGTATATTTACTTATGGAAAAGAAATTGGCAGTGGCTGAATAGTAAAAATAGTGAACTGCCAAGGTCCACTACTCCCTCTTCTGGTAATTTTGATATTAGTGATTGAGTTTATCTCTTCTGATTCTATTTACATATCTTCTTCCACTCGTATTAAGTTTTGACTTATTGATGGCCTCTGTCTTTTCACTTTCTAAGTAGTAGTTAAATGCATGAACTTTTAGAGTAACTTAGCCTGTGTTTGTATTCCAGTTTTGCTATCGTTAGTTAGTTGCCACAATACCAAAATAGAAATAATATCTAGGTTTCTAATTTTTTTTATAATGCTTGTGGAATAACTTATTTATTATTACATATTTGTAAAATAAATAATAGATGAAAGTATGATATGTTTGGTTGTTCTTATCCCTCTTGTCTAAGCATAAGAAATGGATTGAGTGGGTTATCATGTAGTATAGGGTGACATTTGGGGACAGAATTATCATACTAAGCAAGTTTGGGTATCAAATATTGATATCTTTGGTAAAGTTACCTATTGCTAAGGTAATAGTTTTGGGCGAATCATTGTGCCCTGAGTCTAGGGAACTACTTAAGGAACTACTTTCTGGGTGTTAGAACTTCAAAAGTCATAACTAATCTAGATTTCCATTCATTTGAACTGGGGGGTTTTCTGATTATCTTTGACTAATTTATCTAAGGATAACAATATTTTTCCTTAGAAACTTGATAAGCTTATTACTATTCACAAATTGTTGATCATTTGATGGAATTTTACTTTGCAAATATTTTATTTGATTACATAAATGTTTTATATGGTTATATCTTATCCTGTTTCTTTGTTAGGATTAGGTTTTGAGTTTCAAAAAAAAAAATTGTCCTTTGGCCTCTATTGCAGTGACTATGTAATTTTTCTCAACCTGTAAGTTTAATGGTATTTAAAAAAAATAAGGCAGTATACATGCATTAATAAGATAAATGCAACTGTATTTTTAAAATGTTATTTTAAAATTTTGCTGAGTTGACACATGAGCCTCATTATGACTTAGAAGTTCTTATAGATAAAATTAATCCTAGTTTTTAAATGTGACTGACTTTCTGATAATCCAACTGATTTTTTTAACTATGGTTTTGTGGTAAGGGAAACGAGGCAGAATTTTGTGGGCTGTGTAGTGTATTTGATAAAATTTTTGAACAGATGAACTTGTACAAATACTGGCAAATAATTACCTTTTTTTCCTTCCAAGGTATCCTTTGTGTGGCTGATCAATGTCATGGCTTACGAGAATTGGCCCTGAATTACCACTTACTAAGTGATGAGTTGTTACTTGCTCTGTCTTCTGAAAAACATGTGCGATTAGAACATTTGCGCATTGATGTAGTCAGTGAGAATCCTGGACAAACACATTTCCATACTATTCAGAAGAGCAGCTGGGATGCTTTCATCAAACATTCACCCAAAGTGAACTTAGTGATGTATTTTTTTTTATATGAAGAAGAATTTGACCCATTTTTTCGTTATGAGATACCTGCCACTCATCTTTACTTTGGGAGATCAGTAAGCAAAGATGTGCTTGGCCGTGTGGGAATGACATGCCCTAGACTAGTTGAACTAGTAGTGTGTGCTAATGGATTACGGCCACTTGATGAAGAGTTAATTCGCATTGCAGAACGTTGCAAAAATTTGTCAGCTATTGGACTAGGGGAATGTGAAGTCTCATGTAGTGCCTTTGTTGAGTTTGTGAAGATGTGTGGTGGCCGCCTGTCTCAGTTATCCATTATGGAAGAAGTATTAATTCCTGACCAAAAGTATAGTTTGGAGCAGATTCATTGGGAAGTATCCAAGCATCTTGGTAGGGTGTGGTTTCCAGATATGATGCCTACTTGGTAAGGACTGCATAATGTAGGGCATAATGAAAAGCACCTTAACTTCAAGCAACTGTATTATAATAAAGTTTATTTGCTGTAGTTCTGATATAATTCTATTTTGTGGCACAGAAATTTGATATCTTCAATGAGAATTGTTTACTAGAAGATCTATAAATCAGTTTTGGTCAGAAAAATCCATGTGTTTCTTTAGCCTGTTAGCAATCAAATCTCATTTAAGTGAAGAAAAAAAACAAAAAACCTGATTTCAGATTAGAAAGTAATAACCATTTGTAAAGATTAAACAGTTCATAGTCTGAAGGAAACAAAACCTATGTATTATAATATCCAAGAAGCAAGTACTAATAGGTTTTCTGAAATGTTCTCTATGCATTTTTTAAAAAAATGTAAACTTGACATTTTAGGGTCTTCAGTTATACATACACCTGTTATAAGGTGTTTAATATAGCTCAGGAAAGTGAGCATTTTGTGAGAAAAATGTAGGATATATCCATATCTAATGAAAAAGATTGGTTGAATGTTCTCATGTTTCAAAGCTCTTTAAATAAGTAATTGGAACTCTTAGAAAACTGATAAATGTCACACAGTGGTTATTATAGAAGGATAACACACAGAGCCAAGATCAAACTGAAAGGAAATAAGTGGAATATAAAAGGTAGACAGTATTTAGCTTTGTATAAATCTAGGTTTTTTCTGTAATCAGCTAAACCATATAAAGTTCTCTTGTGATATGTTACTATGTTTGTGGCACTTGAGGCATTGTATGTAAAGTAAGGAATGCTTTACCAGTTCTCCTTGGTTTTGCCTGTTTGCTTAAACTAGTTTTGAAGTATTTTACTATAATTGAAATGAAAAGCTTATCTACTTTTAAAAAGCCAAGTTGAAATAATTAATGGTAGACTTTAAAATGTTTTATAAATTGTTTCCAAGAAAGAATATTAGTCTCCAGTGAATTTTAGTGATGGCCTATCTTTCCATTTTGGAATTATATTGTTAATATAACTAGAATTTTTTTTAAAGGAGCACTAGTATATAGTTGAGCATAAATAGAAAATATGAAAAAGGATATATTTAAGTTCATTACCTTATATTTGAGTAAATAGTGCTCAGTGAACTGGAAAATTTTAATAGAAAAATACAGTTTTGTGATTGTTAATTTGGTTAAACTAATATTTTATATTATTTAAGTTAGCATTTTGTATTACTTTAATATGAATAAAGTTAATTCCATGCATTATAGACTCTGTATAAATACTAAATTTGGGGCTATATTTAGTATTTAGTTGTTTTAGATACAATATAAATTTTGATTCTGGGTACTATAGTGTAGTAGATACTCCCCTCCTAAGAGAAATTAGAAGTGATTTGCCCCTAATGAAATAATACATTAATGCTTGAAATGGCTCTTTTCAGTAGTGTGACTTTTAGAAAGTATTTTGACAATTAATGGAAGCTAACAATCTTTAAATAGATAACCTTCCTAAGAATGAAATAAAAATTATTTTCTATATAACTTATGCTTTTCAAAAGTGATATTTTGCCCTTTGGTCACATATAAATGAGAATAAAAAAGACTCACCTGGACTTGAAAGTTAAAAGCAATTATTGTAGTATTTCCCCCTCTACCTTACCAAATAGTAAAAAGCTTTGATTGTACAAGAAATACTTGTACCTCGTGGATTTGTTTTTTAACTTGGAAAATGGATTTGACACTACATGATTAGTTCTACTAACCAAAGCTTTATTTGAAAATTTACTTTTTGTACAAATTGAATTGTATAATGCTTGAAATACTTTGTCACTTTATAAGCTAAATGCATAGCACTTAATTTGTTTATACTGTAAAATATGTAAAATGCTTTTATCAATTTGAGAATAAAGATAGTTACTAATGTTGTTGTATTATTAAAAAATTTTTTCAGGGGCTGGGGTTGTGACTTAGTGGTAGAGCACTTGCCTAGCATGTGTAAGGCACTGGGTTCTATTCTCAGCACCACATAAAAATAAATAAATAAAAGGTTCATCCACAACCAAAAATAAATATATTTTTTGAAACTAAGAAACCTTAAGAATTTTTTTTCAAACCACTCAAATACATATACCTATTTTGATTTTAAAACTGGTTAAGCTTGGACTGTGGCTCAGTTGTAAAGTGCTTGCCCAGCATATGTAAGACCTTGAATTCAGTCCCCAGCACCTCAAAAAAATTACCCACAGTTTATGGTTTAGTTTCAAATCTGTATTTGATAGAATATTTAACATTAAACACTTTATGGTAGACTGGCTTTTTTGAATTTACAATGTTAGGCATATGGAATATATTCTTGAAATAAGTTCTCATGCCTGTGAAATTTACCATGAAATGTAAATTTAGTTTTTGTATAGAAAAAAAGGTTAATTAAAAATATAGGCCTTTCTTCATTTAGAATGAGAACTTACAAAACCAACTTATAAATAGAATTCTTAGTCTTAAAGTGTCCTTGAACCTTGCTAGCCTTTTTAGAGAGAAATATCTTTACATAAATCAGAATAGAATAGTTTTTAAACTATAGAAATTCTTTTCATCTCCTGTCTTAAATGGGCTTTAGAAAAAACTCGATTTTCTCTGGTATTCTGGGCTGTTTTAAACATTATCAAACCAATAAGCATGATTGAAGATGAAATAATTTCCATTCTAAGAAAGCATTTTTGTACTTGTGATAGATCCCAGGTAATATGAAGGGCTGATTTAGATGTTACTGAGCAGTTGGGGAAAATCTAACATGCTAGCTGACACCCAGCTTTCCTTTAAAGAAGACATAAAGCCATTCCCTGCAAAGGAGAACTAAGGGATATTCCTTAGAATATCAGCTCAATAAATAATATCTTCTTTTTAAAATATTTTTTATTATTTTTTTAGGTGTAGATGGACACAACACAATGCCTTTATCTTTATTTTTCACAATGCTAGGTGAGCACTCTTCCACTAAGCCACAATCCCAGCCCCTATATCTTCTTTTTTTAATTTATTTTTAGTTGTAATTGGACACAATATCTTTATTTTGTTTGTTTATTTTTATGTGGTGCTGAGGGTCTAACCCAGGCCTCGCACATGCTAGGCAAGCACTCTACCACTGAACCACGACCCGAGCCTAATATCCTCTTTTAAACAGAAAGTCTAGAAAGGACAATTTCAAGAACAGAAAGCAACTTGGACAATAAAGGGTAAAGATGCTAGAAACAAACCTGGCTAGCCTAAGTACTTTTTTGAACAGGGAAAAAAGCATGTGAGGTTTTAGCACATTGCTTTTAGTATAATTTCCCAATAATTTATTTTAAAAATAAAGTCATCTTAAAGGAACTACTCCCTGATAATTCATCATTTTATCAAAGTATTAAAAACGATAAAACTTCCTTAAGTTGTGATTTTATTTTTTCTGATTTTTAAGAACCTAATATTAATTGAGGGTTTACAGTAGTTATTTTCACCTCTGGACTGTTTGACCTGAAACCGTATTTAGATGGAACTTTATGAGTAAACTTACCTATAAGCCAGATTAATAAGTGAGGGTACATTTATTCTATAGCTTTTATATTCACATCTCAATAAGACATTTCTCTTGGAGGAAATTTTTTACATTTGTTAACAAATTAATAGAAGTTACAATTGTATAGCAGCTCAAAGGGCAGCAAAATTAACAGCAAATTGTGCCCAGGCTTGCTCCCAGCTGCTATTTGAAAGCATGTTCTTAAATAATGTCTACTTAAAAGTTCTATTTCTTATATAATTTACATGACAGGTTTGATTAATTTTTTGGAAATAGTTACATGAATGCTCTCTGTGCTATCACCACCTGAATCTATTATAGTACTTTCACAGAATTTCTTCATTGACTAATATTAGGAATAACAAAATATCTTGAATGCTTTTAAAACATTACTATTAGAATCTTGCTTTAAAAGTCAGGGTCCATGTACAGAAGTCCCTGTTTGTTTCTGCTGTGGAGCCAAGCTCTGATTATATAACTTAATATAAGACTCTTTGCTTGTCACTTCAGTGCAGTTCTAGAAATCCAAAGTAACTTTTTATAGCAATTTTAAGATTTGTAGAAATTGGTGTTGCCCGAGTTAGCCAGTAGATGGTGATAATGTAAAGATCCAGTTTTCTTGTACATAAAAGGCAACATCATTAGGAATGGCTTAGGCACTAATTAATGTGAATGGATAGGCTGAAAGTGAGGCAGTGGAAGAAAGTTCTCCCTCTGTATTTGAGGAAGTCTTTATGTAAACTCTGCAGTAGGCTGAATGGTTTAGTGCAGTGCTTCTCAAGGTATCTGTGGTGATGGGGTTTTTACTTTACACTTGTGCCTATACTTTTCAAAAATGCAATAAAAATGCTAGGTGAAAGAAATAAGAAAAAAACATACAAAATACAAGCCCCAGATTTTTTTTATTAGATTAAATAGAAAAAATATCCATCAAACAGCTTTAAGAGTTTCTAAATGCTTCTTATCAATATCTATACTTTCATCTCCCCACAGACTAGTAATATTTGGTGGACGGGCACTGGTTCAAGGGCTACAGTTAAGAATATAACTGGAAAACAGACCTGAGTTCAAAATCTGACTCCCTGACTACTAGTGAGGTAGCCATGGAAAAGAAGTTAACCTGTCTAAGCCCCAATTTTCTCATTTGGGTCAGGTAAGTAATATCAATGATTAGGCTTTTTATGAGAGCTTAGTGATAATGCACTAACCACCTCTCAGGAAGCACTCATGTGTTTGCTGAAACTGAATAATATAATTGGTGCATTTACATATTAAACAGGTTGTTTTCTCTGATCATCACTCTATCGACTTACTGGTGTTTTTCATGAGCTAAAAAATAAATACACAGTTGAGCATAACGTACTTAAAGAACCTTGAGTGTGTTTGATGGCCCTAATGCAAGCATAGCTACTTGAAGATCCTTCACAGAAACCTGTCCTCTCTCTGGGAAGTGCACCCACTTTCACTGCACTGATAACACGAGTGGGAGAAGGGAGATACTTTCACATGGCTGCAGCCAGATACTTCAGTGTCCCAGATGTCTGAAGAACTGCTGAAGTATTACAGTATCAGCTCAAAGTCTAGGTGATGGAAAAGGCTGACATGAAATCTACATTAGGCAAGATAAAGGATGATACTTTATTTGATTAATCATTACAGCTACAATTCATTGTGAACTTCCTACACCAGATATAAAGTGACTTCGATCTTTGTAACAATCCTGACATAATCTTTTATGACAATCATTTTAGAGAGAAGGAAACTAAGGGTTAGAGATGTTATTCTGCTTAAATCCAGAAATTTTGTTCTTTAACACTGTATCACACCCGAAAGCACAACCACTCCAGCTTAGGTGGCTAAACAAATCTTTAAAGCCAGGTGAATGGAATGCAGCCAGATTATTATACCTGGTTGCAAAAGTTATAAAAGCTATAAAGTCAGTCTAAACTACCAAAAAGCACTTAAATGAAAAAATATACCAAGAGAAGTAGCTTCCACCAAGAAAATGTCACTATTGAAAACAAGAACCTACATACCTAATATGAGCCATAATTCTCAGTAGTAACAAAGGCTTGGAAATTGAAATCAAGACATTTAACATGCTCACTCTGGCCAACATAATAAGGGTTTCAGCTTTTTCTCAAAAAGTTCTGAAATGTTAATGTGCTGCAAATCTGCCAATATACAGTTTACCTTTCCGCCTCAAGGAAGAAAGGCTAACAAACCCACAAATGTAAAAATCATACCTTGAAAAAGTGATATGCTAGTGGTTGGAGGGAAAAAATGAGTAGTAGAGTTAAAGTTCTATAAACTAGTGAATGTTTTCTGTCTGTTAGGTAAAGGGATTTCTTCATATGTGATTTTAATAAAAGGGAATTTCATAGGCAAAAACCAATATTCAAAATTATAAAACAAATAGAAACATCTATGCATAATCACTGAGTCAAAAATTTGCAACAGACTCAACAGAAATTCTTTAGATGATAAATGTGGTTTGAAGGGGTAATAAAATTTTTTTATGGCTGAAGCAAGAGTCTTGTTTCCTATTGGCCCAAAAATAGATGTTTCATTTCCCAAATAAGTAGGTTCTCCACTGTAAAGAAATATTCTTGTATAATTGGTTTCTATCTTCTTGAACTCTGCTCCAAATTCAGCCAACTTTTCATATGTCCTTAACACAAACTTTGAACAGTCATAGGATTCAAACCATGTCTCTGCTCCTTTTATAGGGCTGGCTTGGACAGTCCATGTTTCATAATAAATTCCTGTTTCATTGTCCTGTTTCACCCACTTTGCCATTTTGTTAAATGTGCTTCCTAGTTAAAAAAGCAAAAGAACAGTATGTGAACATCAAAGCTAATGAAGTTTTAAGTAAACAAGTTCTGACCTAAGATTGTGGATACACACAAGTAAGAGATTTTTTTTTTTTTAACTTCCAAAGCTGAATCTTTCAACAGGAATCTAATCTCAGCCAATTTTTATTCCATTCTTCAAGCCATGGCTATATTATAAACATTAGATATAATATGCACATAAAGAGTCTTATTATTTCTATAATCGTTTAATCTATAGTCAAGATTAAACAAATGCAGCAGCTCTATTTTTTTACCTTATTCAACAAACCTGAGAGTCAGAGGCAAAAGAGAAAAAGGAAGCAAGGAAGGAACTATGGAAGAGGAGAAGGAGAATGGGTAAAAGAGAGTATAAGAAAAACTGAGATGGGGAAAAGGCTGAACTTTAGTGTTACAAAGCATGGCATGCACAGAGCATGAATAGTTGCCTGGAGAAGGCTGGCCTGCTAGTTAAGAGAAGCACCCATCTTCAATATTTGGTACTTCCCTTTTCTTCCTGTATATATAGGTGATAGGAAGCTACTGATGGCGTCCCCACTACCATGCAAATTCTTCCCATGAATCAACTGAACTGGAAATGGTTTTGGCCAACTTCATAAACTACACAGTCACCAGGATGGTTAGCCTTCTCTCCTGCCAACACTTTGTACCTGACAAGAAGAATCTTTACAAATATTAAAAAAATACTGCAATCTGCATGGGCATAACCATTATCTGGGCATTTATAATGCCCAATAAAACTGGGCCCCAACATTTCACTTTGTCGCTGTTAGCAAACCTTTCTTTGCTTATTCAAACTTGAGACCACAAAATAAATACTTCATGCTCTGTAAAACAGAGTGGTTGCTGTTATCAATTTCACAGAGTTAAAACTATGGGGTAATAGAAAGCCTGTTTTCTTAGAACTGGGGATACTGTTCTTAAGTATTCAAGTTCAAAAAGCCATCACTGTACCTAAGAACTAAGCCACTACTGTGTTGCAAAACACTGTTTTGTAACATGAAGAAAAGGTTACAGAAAGCATTAATTACAAGACAGATGGACAACTTAAAAGTCTTAAGTAACAGCACACTACAAACATTACAGAGAAGAGTAGTCACATGTTCAAATGATCAAGTTATGACAGAAGGGAAATCTTCAGATAATGAAGTAGGTGGAAATGGAGAAAGGAGAGATGTGAACTGGCTTGGAATGAAACAGCAACTATAAACAAAGTTTTGCTAAGAGATGTACTTTCATATTGTTAGAATGGTTTGGGATATATCAATTAGAAAGGAGGAGGAAGGACTAGAAAATAGCATAATGTTTTTAGTTCATGACCTTGAGAAACAGGTAGGTCAACCATTGCTTGGTTCAGCCTCAATTCCTTATTTGTGAAAGAACAAAGGATGTTTTTACCTTTCCCACCAAATTATAGGTCAATGCACCTTAAAATGATTTGTAAAAAAGATATGTAAGTAGAAAGCCTGATCATTTCCCCCCAGTCCTTGGATCCACTGAATAATTATTATCACAAACAGTGCTTTCATTTCAGATGTTTCCACTTTTAGGGGAGACAGCAGTTTAGGATATAGTCCTCTGTAAGTGCTATGGGTGAGTAGCATTTGATGTGGGAGGCAATGGGAAAACATGGTAAACTGTGACCCATTGTCACCTAATGAAACACTGATGAGGTTCTGCTGAATTCCTTTTACCACTAACCCACAATGCAACACATGCAAAATTCCAACATTTCCCAAAAGAATAGAAAATCACAGATAAAATATTTAAATTGCTTAAGAGTGCCTCAAATTTATAAGATCATATACATTTGGGGAGGTAAGGTACCAAAGAATGGTTTATGGGCTGGAGGTCTGGCAGGGCTGGAGCCCCACCTACTTAGCTGTAAAACTTTAAGCTATCTGTGCCTCAGTTTCCCTATCTGTACAATGAGGGAAATAATAATATCTCTATAATGGGATTGTTGTGATGATAAATGATGTACATATACAGCACTCAGAATAGGGCCAGGCCCAGAGTAAGTCCATGTGATTAATAGCTATTATTATTTCTCAACATAAAGATGATATCTTTAAAAAATATTATTTTAGGTGTAGTTGGACAGAATATCTTTATTTATTTTTATGTGGTGCTGAGGATTGAACCCAGCACCTTGCACATGCTAGGCCAGCACTCTACTGTAGAGCCACAACCCCAGCCCCTCAAGATGGTATTTTAATTTATCGTCACTAAAAATTTTTTTCAGGCACAGCCAATTGGTTCTTTAATCAGGCAAGTCTGGGTTCCCTTTTCCTCCTATTTTATTTAGAAAGTCTAATTTAATTGTACATTCATTCATTGTTTAACATGGAATAGAGCCAGAGATAAGCTACTCATTATCTATTGGTGAAGTTCTCCACAAGTACTAGTTTGGGTCAAAGTGTAGTGGTTCTATAAGTACATTTTTCAAATGACCTCTAAGGAGTAGAACATTACTGAAATGCCTCAATGGAAGTAATTCCTTTCATTTGGATATTGATGCAATCCTCAAACACCGCCACAGTTTTGAAACGTACCTGATATGGTTGCTACTAAAACTAATGTCCCATTTTCCTTCCAATGGACATCATCAATTCCTTCAAAAAAGCAGGCAGCTCCTTGATTACACCAGAAAGGGGCATTCATTTCAGGCCGCAGATGGGGAAATGTACAATTGCCAAGCTGGAAAAGTTCATACCATTCCATTGTGTAGTTCTTGCCAGTTAATGTACTCTTGAATCCAATGGCATCATGCATAATTTTCTGTGTAAAGATATGAACTTATGAGAGCAACTGTTAAGTGGCCATGGGTCCAGGTAACCTGATGCACAACAACATGGTGAACCACTGTGCATATCAAGTAGGACAACTGTTTGTCCAGAGATCCCTTTTGGTGTCGCTATTCTTGTGTCCACTCTGTGGCCCCTTAAACTCCAGCCCTCATCCACTCTGGGTTTGGCCATGGCTTCTCAGGGAGTAGGGGTGTATGCTGTCATCACACTCATAATTTTCTTACAGCTTAGAGTAAGTACAAGACACCCCCATGCCACAGCCTCAGAAAGGAACTCCACACACATCTCAGGGTGATGATGTGCTAACCTGGAAACATGCCCACAATAGGACCTAGAAATCAAGGGTGTCTACTGCCTGCCCTTTCCCTTCTTCTGGGATTCCTACTTTCTCATTTTCCAGGAGCTGGGTAGTAAAGTTGCATTCAGAGTCATTACATTAAAAGGGATTCAAGCATGTGCATTTGTTACTGTCAGGGTTATAAAATCTGATCATAACTATTTGATAACTCATTTTAAATACTGTTGGGAGGCACATCAATGAATTTGTGGTAAAAAAAGCAGTCACTAGAATAGTGACTATTCCAATTGATTTAATAACTAGGGCATTTAATCAACCAATGTTACAAGATCAGGGTGCATCCTTACCAAATGTCCTAGGAGGTCTCCATATTTAAATTCCCACACTGGAGCTTGTAATCGAAAGACTTCAATGACATCCTCACTCTTCATTACTGGGATTGGTGAGCCAGCGGGACAGAAAGTGTACTTAGCTTGACAATAAGGGTCTGGTTCTGGACGGAAGGAAAAGCGTCTAATAAAAGAGAAACCGTAAACTTAGATTCTAACAGGAATTTAGTTGTTCTCATACATGTTAAAGTCCAGTTTTTCATTTCAGTGTCAGTAACATTTAAGGAAACACAAAGATTTGACCATATTGAATAAATATAAACGTATATTTTACTTGTTACCTATGAACAAACTTACGATTTTATTTATTTATTTATTTATTTATTTATTTATTTACTTACTTACTTACTTACTGGTACTAGGAATTGGCTGAGTTGCTCAGGGCATGCTAAGTTGCTGAGCCTGGCCTTGAACTAGTGATCCTCCTGAGCTCGGAGCCACTGGGATTTCAGGTGTGAGCTACCATGTCCAGCTTTTCTCTTTTGCAGTTCTGGGAATCAATCCCAGGGCCTCACACATGCCAGGCAGACACCCACTGAGCCACATCCCCAATCCAACAATAATGCCTTTAATAGCAAATAAAACAGAATATGTGCTATATTTACTTAATAATTAATCAACATTCATTCAAAAGCATTTGCTGAGGGTCTAAAACATGCAGGGCTCTACTGGGAAGAAAGGAAACAAAGCAGAGTCTTGGGTGGGAGCTAGGAAGACATTCAACTCTCAGCCATGAGGGTGCCCCGGGGCAAGTGCTCAACTAAGGAAATTAGTCCTATGGTAGGGGATGGGGAGAGAATGGGGAGGACAAAGGAGGAGATATGGACCTGGCCTTGGTTTCCATGTACTTACTAAGACAATGTGGACAGAAAAGGAGAGAAAACATTAGGTAATATTATCCAACCATACACAGTAGAAGGATCTCCAGAAGGTTCAGGCTTCAAGGCAGTAGTGGGAAGAGGAGAGGTAAGCAGGGGTTATCACTCTGTCACTAGGAAAGTATGAACAGCAGCAGCCCCTAGAGCCCTGCAACTGACAGAACTAAGCCCCCAAGTGAGTATAAAGTAGCAGATCTAATAGGGCTGAAGATGCCCTAATATAAACCTTATTTCAATTAATTATAAGAGGGTCAGGAAAGGCCAAATTAAGGCTGAGAGATCAGTCAGGAGGAGCCTGCAATAATTCAAGAAAACAAAATAGACCTGAGAAAGCCCAGCATCAGACCAGCTAGCTGAACTTAGCCAGACAGATGCTGGTCACCTTCTATACTTGGCACTCAAAGAATCAAGAATAAGAAATGCCCTCTAACTCCTAAGAATCCTGATTCCCAAAAGTTCTAGTCAGATATATTTTGTTACAATCCTAGCAGGTGAACACATTCTATTTTAGTTTAGGTACTTAACTGGTTTAAACAAACATATAATTATTCATGTTAAAATTTATTTTAGATCAAAGGTAATTTAAAAAGTAAACTGAAGTATGAATTTAATAAAGGCAATAATATATTCAACTGGGATCATTGAATAGGAGACAAGCACTTAATTACTGAAACTTTAAAGAAACAGTGAAGAAGTCATAGACAACATGTTGCCCTAATACTAAATCATAGTTTGGGATTTATATTCTCTTCCTTGTTTTGTTGAAAACTTAATTTTTATTTCATGTAACACTGTATTAATATTTTCAAGAAAAACAGCTTTAACCCTCCTATGGTTTGGTTATCAGGGTTTTCTCAAAAGTTCCTATTACCAAGGGAGGGAAGGGGAAACACTGAGGCACGTATTTTCCAAATTATTTTGTTGTGTGCCTGTACAAATATGTACTACAAATCCCACCAATATGTATAAATACAATGCACCAAAAAAATGTGGGAAAAGGTTCCTTTTAACACAGGAATGTTCAGAGGTGGAATGATTAGATTATGTGAACTGTAACCTATCAGTCCATCCTAGTTTTAAGGTACTGGGTGGTAACTATAGGCAGGTGAGGCATGGCTGCAGAAGATTGGTCACTGAGGCATGCCCTGGAACAGCATCTTCCCTACGGCCCCTTTCCCCCTTCCCTCTCTGCTCCCTAACCCTACCATGAGGGTGAGCAGCTTTCCTCTGCTGGGCCCTTCCTCCATGATGAGCTCCCTCATTATGGCTCCAGGATGCATCTGGCCTTTGGACTGAGACCTTCCAAACAGAGAGCCCCAAATAAACTCTTCCTCCTCTTGTAGGGTCTTTTGGTCACAATGATCAATAGCTAACTAAAACAAACCCCAAACCTCTTTTCACATATATCAAGCAAAAACATTCATTCCACTCACAGAATATATGAATGTTTAGGTTTGAAACTACTGGTATTTACTAGAGTTAATCTTGCCAAAACGCTAAGATAAGTGCTAACCACCATCCTATTTTCTGCATTCTCTATGTGTCCCCAGAGATACTGGGTAACTTTGCTAAGATCACACAGTGAAACCAGAATCAATCCCCAGAAGTCAGAATCTAGAACTCTGCTCCTGATCATGAGGCTGTGAGGTTATCCTGCATCTGATTCATCAGTTTGTCACGCACAACTGTGTGTGTATTCAAAAGCTGCTGGTCCTTCCCCTGCCAGATGCTGACATCCATGTTTTCTTTTTCTGTCCGTAGCTGTTTACCAGTCTTAGGCTGTATGAACACTGTTGTAGGTCAAAGTCTCCAAATCAGGTTTTCGGGTCTCGATTTATGACCAGCGTCCTACCTTCAGCATGAAGAACGTGGACAAATTAAGCGACCAACCTTCCCAGTTTGGGACTACCTGGGACTCAGGGTGGAGATACCCCAGATTTGGGTACTTAAAACTGCAAAATCCGGGGAATACCTGGGCAAGTTGGTCAACCTCTAAATAGTGTCAAATGTTATGCAGTACTAATGACAGAGCGTGAAATAAGTAATAAATGCAATATGCAAAATGCTTTAAACTTTTTAAGCAGTTAAATAAGTTAGATAAAAGCAGTAACTAGTATCTACAAGTCACTCGATAAAGTAACACTGCTCCCCGTTTCTTCTACAATTGAGACTGCTCCAGTTCTGGCTCCCACGTCCAAGAGGGAGAAGGGCCCCAGGGGCCGGGAGCAAAGGGCGACTGCAACACTCCACTCCTTAACTTTGTTCTAATGACGCCTCCGCGCCGCGGGGTAAGCCGGACCCATCACCCTCGCCGGCGCGGGGTTCCAGCCCTTCAGCACCCGACGCGCTCGACCCCTGTCACCAGCCCGGCCGTGCGCGCGCCCCAGGGACCGCGCGCCCCAGGGACCGCGCGTCCCCGCCCGCGCGCGCCGTCGTACTCACTTGTAGGGCACCGGCCAGTGGCGGCGGGAGAGGCCGCCCGAGGCCCGCGGCCAACTCAACGCCGCCGTCAGCCCGAGCAGCGCCAGCGCCCAGCGCCGAGGCGCGCGCCCCGGGGCCGCTCCCTGCGCTCCCCAGGCCCCCAGCCCGGCGCCCTCGGTCAGCGCCATCAGGCGGCTCGAGCGCTTCCGGCGCCTCCCCAGCCGGCGGCCGCGGAGACCTGTCGGGCGAGCATGCGCGGAGCTGCGAACCCCGACTCCCGCCGCCCACCGCCTCGGCCCGGGTCCAAGTCCTGGGCGCGAGACGCCTCGGAGCGCAGGACGCTCTCCCAGGAGCGCAGGACGCTCTCCCAGCGAAGCGCCGACGACTGGACCAGACCGGGTTCCTGTCCTCCCCGGAGCCCTAAGTGGTGGTGTCTGCCAGACTTTGCTGGTCGGGAATGCGCTTTGGTCCTGCCCCTAGGAGAATTCCGCCCAGGCCTGGGGCCTCCAGTTTTAATCATTGATCAGTGATACGCATTGTCTTGGCCATCAAGCAAACATCCTGCTTGGCTTCTGATGTCCTGAGCGTGCCCTGCCATTAGCGTAGACCAGGCTCATCTGTGTCTTTCCACAGTGACAGGACTTATTGGATAAGATTAATTCACAAGCTACATAAGTTTCGTTGCTACATCGCTTTCATTGACTTTAATTCACCGAGATACTCTGTGTCCACTAGTGTTGTGACTGAGACAATGTCTCACAAGTTTTTTCTTTTTTTTTTTTCTTTTTCTTGTGGTGCTGGGAATTAAACCCAGAGCCTTGTGTAAGGCAAGGCAAGCATTCTATCAACTGAGCTATATCCCCAGCCCACAAGTTTTTTTATTCCGTTCCCATCTTAATTACTAACATCTTTAATGCGCAAGTCACGCTTCATACTTTGACTAATATGTATGTATGTATATATGTATATGTGTGTATATATATATATATATTTTTTTTTTTCTAGAAAGAGTTAAGGCAGTTGGCAGGATTTCAAGGAGCTTACCAAGAACAAAGGCAGAGAGCAGATACAAAAGCGAAGAGTCACTGAAGGAGGCCAGAAATGGATATTTAAGGAACCAATTTGAAGAGTTGAGGCAAGGGTCCAAATAGCAGACATTTTCACAGAGTAGCTTAAAGTGGGCTTTGTGTCATCATGGGCAGGAGAAACCGCCCTGAGCAGGAACATAGAATGGGAAGCTTTCTGGCCAAGGTTAGTGACCATTCACCAGGCAATGAGATCTGTATGCTGCCAGTCCAGTCTTGGGATTCTTTGGTGGTTGTGAGTTGTTAAGTGAGGGGGTTATGTAAGGTGTCATTGCTAAGCTCATGTGTCTGGTATTCATGATATGATTTGATATGCTCAAGTATCCACATGCTTCTGATTTAATTTGATGTCAACTTTTTATTGACATGAACACATTATTCATCAATTTGTGCCTGTGGTTGTGCTGGGCAGATTGTGGCGGTTTTGTGGTGGCATCCCCCCTCTTCCACAGAAAAATCTTAATTAAGCTTCTCCAGAGACCTCACCATTATTGTTCATAATTGATTTTGGACTCTCAATAAAATTTCTGCAAAAGAATTTTTAGGTGGGGGATATGCCTGCAGAGGCAGAGAATGATAAGAAAGACTAACCCAAGGCCTTCAAAGAGCCTTTTGCATTTCAGAGTTAGGTCTTTGAAAGCTAGCTGGTGGGAGAAAGAAAGAAAAACAAAGCAAAACAAAAAACAAGCAAACAAACAAACAAACATAAAAAACGCTCTTTCTCAGGCACTGATTTTTCAGAGAGAGAGCATCCTTGGGGTTATTTTTCTAAAACCTGAAAGCTGGGAGTCAAGAAGAGTAAAAAATAAAATAAAATAAAACAAAAAACCTACTGTTATGTGAACTTCTGCAGATTGTGAACCTCTGAGTCCCTGCCCTTACACACTGAGTATAAAGTTCTAAAACTTCCTGAACTCCTGGGATTGATTGATTATGGTGAAAGCTTTTTCCCTCTGAACCTGGCTGCAGCCAATAAACCTGCTTCCTGCTACTTCCCTGATGTCTAGCTTCATCTGTCCCCCAACATTTTATTTGCAAAAACAAGGTGTAGAGTCATTTTACCTTGGCACTTGTACTCAAAATGTGGAAACTCATGGCATACTAAGGCTTTATAAAATGGAGTAACTCAGGGCAAGGCACAGCCTGGAAACTGCTATTCTTTACATCATGGAATAACTCAGAGCAAGGCACAGCCTATGCTCCATATCTGGGCTTCTCCTTTGGAGTCTCCTACACCTAACACTTACCTAGGTGCCCAAAGCCCTGACTAGATGCCAACAATATTTCAGTGTATGAGAATTTTTATTTGGAGGCAGAGGGTACAAGAAAGCTTGAGGATAGTAATGGGGAAATAATTTGCCCTCACTGGGCCAGAGCCAGTGAAAACAATGGTCAACACAAACCGTATGTAGTTTGTGTTATCATCGATGCTATGGAATATGTTCTATTGTATTGGATCTACCACTTTATTTGGAAGAAAATGTTACATTGCCTTCTTATATTTAATCCTTCAACCTGCTCCCCAAGAAACAATGGCATCAAGTGCCCTGCTTCTGATGAAACACTCTGTCCATGAATGCTGACTTAACCGTATGCTAACGGGCCTCACCACATGGTCACCTGTTGAACCAAAGGGCAGTCTGCAGAACCCTCAGACCAGTACGTCCCAACTCCTTCACTTCACCCATGACACATGGGATCCATAGTATTTGTCAACATATTGGAAAAGCAAAGTGGCTTTTGTGGTCAGAGGTAACCACCACAACCCAAGTTGAGTATGTGTGTGTGTGTGGTGGAGGAGAGGGGGAGGTGTTACTGGCTTCCTCAGGTTTGCCAGACCTGGGGGTAGATAGGAATCAGCTTTCACCCCCCCAAAACACACACACGAACACACTGTACCCTTGTCCACATGCTACACAGGGTTGTAGAGTTCTAAGGAGCTTCTGGCAGGGTCCCAATATAACAGTGATCTACTTTATGCTTTGAATATAACCTTTGCTGCCCTTATTTTTTAAATGGACAAGTTTCTTTCTCTTCCTCTCTCCCTGCTCCTTCCTAATCTGTCCCACTCCCTAACAGGATTGCCTTTCTTCCCCACTCTTCCCTAGAGTTCTTTGCCCCTGAGTGCACACCCACCCTAGGAATGAAGTAATCCAGACTTTGGGGATGACACCAGAAGATCTCAGGAATGACCATCTCCCAAATTAACAAGTGAATTACAACTCCAGACAGAACTCACCTAGAATGTCGCCTTTGAGTCACCTCTTTAAAAGCCCCCTGTTTCTGCTGATGGGCAGAATCGCAGCCCTTGGGAAAGGAGTGCCCTGTGTTTCTCCTTTGCAAGCAAAGCAATAAACCTTTTTCCTTTTCCTCAAAACTGTGTCCTCATTATTGGATTGACATTGGGAACGAGCTTTCAGCAACATCATCTCACATTCACTTGTCTAAGCGTTTACAAGACTCTCCTACTTCTCTATATACTACCACCCACCTCAAAATGACCAGAGATAAACTGGCCTCTCTAAAGATACACCCAAGATGAGAGGGGACAGCATGCTGGTAGCCATGAAAGCTGAAACAGAATGTCTGATTTGAATAGCACCCACAGGATTCTGTGGGTCCGCCCTTGACCAGTAACTTTAAAACTATTCAAGAGGAGAAACTCTTCAAAATCATAGTAGAGGCTTTAGAGTCAATAGAACCAAACACCAGAAAGCCACTGCAGAACTTACTATCTGTGCCAAGACAGTCCAGAGCTTAAAAAAAAAAAAAAAAAAAGTTGAAAAAAGTTGAGCTTAACCTTGGTCAGAGGTAAGGGTGACCCCTTTGGCATCTGCAATCCCCACCAGGTACAGGGAGGTGTCATGTAAGAATGTACCCTCATGTGAGCCCTTACAGTCCCCAGTAACTCCCACACCCCTCAGTTCTGATCTGCTTCTGTTCTTGAATCAGACCCTATTCCTCTTGGTTATGACCCCACACACACCCAGTTTGTAGACCATTATTGCCTGATCCTTCTGCGTATTGGTTACTTCCCTCTAATCCTTGTCTTGTAAGGCTTTAGAACCCACAGATAGAACTGAATTTTAATCTAAGTGGTTTTCCTCAGGTTTGCCACATAACGGGAACACTTCTGTCTGATAAAAGTCAGGTTTCTTCGGAAATGTAAGAGACTGCACACCAGAGGGACCACAAAGCATCTCTATGAACAAATGACAAGGAATGTTATTATAGGATTTGGGGAAGGATGGAATTGAAATTCAAATGAGCCATGTTTTGGCAGGCAAGGATATGTGTCAGTACACTGGAGTAAGGGCTGTGGATGTGTAGCTCAGTGGTAAAGCACATGCCTGGCATGTGTGAGGCCCTCAGTTCAGTCCCTAGTAGGACAAAACAAAAACAAAAAGCTGAAAATAGAACTTACAAATAGTTGGTGGTCACAGTGATAGAGGAAGTATTTCATGGCTGAGCTGCATCTCTAGCCCTTACTTCCTTACAGCTTTGAGTGTCTGATAAAATAGACTACAAAGTGGACCCGGGGTACTATTTCCTTGTGACTCTAAAGTTAAAATAAAGATGGAATTCTTGTCCAGAAACTCCTATCAGAAGCATTGCATCTACCTGGGTTGATTCTCTGAGATTCTCCAGGGAAAGGTGAAATATTTCACTCCTACTGATATAAATTCAAACAGGAAAGTCTCTGAATCTGTAATTTTAGACAACAAAATTTCTCAGTGAATAAGAAGAAAACAGGAGATTGTTATGACACTATACTAACAGGTCGGTTTGAGGTGGCTGAGGAACAAAGCACCAAGGAACCCACAAGAATCACAGGTCAGGTGCCAGCAGAACCTCCTGTCAATCAGCGGGGTCTCTTGACCAATCCCAATCTCAGCAAGCTCCCCTGACCAACCCCAGTGGGACAAGGGACTCTAAAAACCTCCCTTTCCTGTCCCAAGCCCTCCATTCCTGCCCTAAGCACAATAAAAATTCCAGTCTGTCTGAGCCCCACGCTTTTCCCCATCACCCTGTTGGTCTCCATAAAGCCTCCTTTAGCAGCCCTTTTAATCTGCCTCCTTTTGGTCACTGCTGCCTGACCTTACATACCTTACCTATCATAGTTTGAGAGAAAAGTTGTTTTTCTGATAATTCTGAGGCTTACTTTATCTTTTATTTCAGGCTGATGAATAATAAAGCAGATTTTTAAAGTTCAAGCTAATTTGTACTTGTTTCACTTATAATTCCATGAGCATGATAAACCATTATTCTGGCTTAAGTGACTGAAGGGGCTTCACCCAAGTTGCCAAAGGAGTCCATGGAAGATGAGCCCTGCCCTTGACACACTGATTTCCCACATAATTTTTTTTTTCTTACAATACGGGATTGAACCCAGAGGTGCTTTATCACTGAGCTTACATCCCCCAATTTTTTATTTATTTATTTATTTATTTTAAAAAAATACTTTCAGTTGTAGATGGCACAATATCTTAATTTTTTAAAAAATTTATATTTATGTGGTGCTGAGGATCAAACCCAGCGCCTCATACATGCTAGGCAAGTGCTCTACCACTGAGCTACAGCACGAGCACTATTGTTTATTTTGAGACAGGGTCTGGCTAAGCTGTTGAGGCTGGCCTCCAGTTGGGATCTTCCTACCTCAGCCTCCTGAGTCACTGGGATTACAGGCGTGTGCCACTGCACCCAGCTTCCACACCAATTTTAATGCAAGAGATTAAGAAAATCTTGTTGTTATTTATCAACCAATCAACAAAAAATCTCCCCCCAAAGTTTATGAGACTTGAGTATACTCACCTATTTTTTTTTCTAGATAGACACAATATCTTTATTTATTTATTCTTATGTGGTGCTGAGGATCGAACCTAGGGCCTCACGCATGTGAGGGAAGTACTCTACCACTGACCTACAGCCCCAGCCCTGTTTTTATAGGTGCTTAATTGGCCTACACACTCACTACATCAACTCTATATAGTTGCTAGTTTCAGATTTTTATTAACAGTTTCACTTATCTATAATATTATTTTAGATCAAGGATAAGTTTAATTTGTTTATGTGTGTGTGTATGTGTGTGTTTTGTGGTAATGGGAATTTAACCCAGGGCCTTGGACATGCTAGGCAATCACTCTACTATAGCCCCAATTATAAATTTAAAACCACAATTTAAGTGTGAATTTATAAAGTTAGAAATTACAATAGACACATAGTCATCTACTTAATTTGTGATACTTAAAAACAAACAATATTATGGATCCATAGCTAATACTTCGCCCTAATCCTAAATCAGTAATTTTGGATTTACAATCTTTCATTAGTTACATTGACTCATTTAGAACAATTCTTTAATCTTGTATTTATTTATTGAATTATTTTTTTTATTTCTGTTGCAAATAATTTATCAATTTTCTCAAGAAAACTAGCTTCAGAACAAAAACTTCTCTTTTCTTCACGTTGTTAAATAAAATTTATGGAAGGCCATTGTTTTTTTGTGTTTGTTTGTTTGTTTACTGTGCTTCTGCATTAGGTTCCAACAAGCCAAACTAAAATGTAGTCCTTTGTGTTAAGTGCCAAGTAAACAAAGTGAAGCTTTAAAGAAACAGGAAAACCCTCCAAAATAGGAGATTCATAGCAACCAGCAAAAAAAAGGGCCCTAATCAATCTGTCCTCTCTGCTTTTACCCTCATAAGGAAAGTAAGCTGATGTTAACCAACCCACTTTTTGTATTTCTGTTTCCTGTTCCTGCCCAAGTTGTCCAACCAAAACCAACGGTTCTGCCATGCCCCGCAAAGCTTCCTCTATTTTAGGTGGGATGCTGTCCAACTTGTGAATCACTTATGAAAGTCAATTAGATTTTCAAGCTAAATTTGTTCAAGTTTTGAGGGTTGAACCCAGGGCTTTGCACATGCTAGGTAAGCACACTATCCCTGAACTTCAAATTTCAGCCCTGAAATTTTGTTTTTAACCATGTATATCCCGGAAAATGAAGGGGTGCAAACCTGTCAGGGAGCAGAAACACACTAATGTCAAGATTTTAACCCAGCTGACATTTTCTACATTTATCCTCCCAACAACCCTGTGAAGAAGGTGCTAAGCACCCCACCCAGAAGACCCTTACCATAATTAAGCAAATACTTCCCACCATAATTGTAACATATAAGTTCCTTTTCTTGGCAGAAAGCTTTATAACAGAATAGCAGTAAAAATTTCTAAAAACAACTCAATGCGAGTTAGGACTTCCTGTTTCTTGTGAGGACTAAAAACTGAGTTTGGCCACAGACTTGATGATGTCACTTCTGCTTTTGTTGTAAAACCTCTGACTGATCTAAAATGTGGGACAAAAAGTACTTTCTGTGAACTTATTATTAATAAATATTATTTTTATGTAGACTCTTGCAAAAATGTAAAACTTCAAGTCCCCGCCCCCCAATAAAGTTCTAAGAATTTCCAGACTCATGGTCCAGAGAATCTTTTAGGCAATAGCCCCTCTGGATACTGCAGCCAACAAACTTGCTTTCTGAAAATTCCTCTGGGTGTCTAGTCTCTTTTGTCCTACAGCAGTGCTACTTCCTAGTTTCAGACTGAATAAGTGTAGGCACTGAAACATTGAGTAGCTTTCCCAGTATCACAGAAGGCAGTGAGAGTGGCTTCAGATTTGATCCCCAGCACTCAAACCCAGAATTAGGTGATCTTGCTTCTAGAATTCACTATTCTTCTCCTTCTTTCCCTTAATGATGCCTGTGATACACAAGTGCTTTCACAAGCAGTTGCCCTTTCCCTTGCTTGCTGTGTAAGTCATGTGCCCTTCCTCTTTCCTATCTGGAGCACCATGGTCTTAAGCCATGTAAATATCCTGCCAGGTCAGGAGCTAGAATCAGCCTCAGCGGTTTGCTGTTCTTCACCCACGACTTATGACCAGCATCCTACCTCCAGGCTAAAAGTGGGTTTCTTCTTGAAAATAGATGCTCGCCTTATTTGTTTATTTTTTTTTTGACACAGTAGTGCAAAGTTTTGTTTTTTGTTTTTTTTTAAAGAGAGAGAGAGAATTTTTTTAATATTTATTTTTAGTTTTCAGCGGACACAACATCTTTGTTTGTATGTGTGATCGAACCCGGGCCACACACATGCCAGGCGAGCGCGCTACCTCTTGAGCCACATCCCCAGCCCCAGTGCAAAGTTTTAATACATATTTTTGTAATTGATACATTAAGAATGAATAGAAAAACTAGGATATATATGATTTGAATAGCACAACTTCGTGTTCATTTTTTTTTTTTTTTTTGGTACTGGGGATTCAACCCAGGGGTGCTTTACCACTACTCTATATTTCCAGTCCTTTTATGTTTTGAGACAGGGTCTTACTACATTCTAAGGAATAATAATAAAGAGGAGACAGAGACAAGGTGCAGAGCTGGGAAGGTGGCAAAGTGGCTCCTTGTCCAAGTGGCCATGTTTATTTATACCAATAGGTTACATTAGGTCATTAGTACCATAACTACATTATTGTTTAGAGTATGAGTAAGGCTGCTTATTTTGCAGTTACATTTTACAGTTACAACATGCAATGTTAGGAGCTTTGTGCAGCTCTCAAGGAAGTCCATTGTCTGAAGTTACTGTTAGGCAGGTAGATCCAGGAGCACCAGAGCTTGGGGAAGCCTTGTAGTTATCAAGCAAGCAAGTTCCTTTATTCCCAGGAGTTATATGCCTAAGATTAAGGTTGAAACCCTCACGAAGAGCATTGCTACTGTGGCCAGGCATCCCATATCTTTTACAGGGAAGTTTCCTAGCAGCCAGGCATTCTGCACCTTTGCACAGAAACTTCCTAGCCACCGAGAATGACACAATCAGCAAGTTTATTAGAGACCCCAATCCCAAACACAGAACCCCTACACTAAGTTGCCGGGGCTGCCTTGAATTTGTGATCATCCTCCCTCAGCCTCCCAAGTTGCTGGGATTATAGGCATGTGCCACCATGCCTGCCCTGTGTACAGTGATTTTAAAACTCACATTCTTTTTAAGCTATATGGAATATTCATGAAAACTGACCATTTAATAAACCTCAAATCTAGCCTTAAGATAAAAAGTTTGGTCATTTTTATACATTATATTATCTGACTGCAATGTAATTAAACATAAATAATTTTTCATGTAGTAATACAAACATATTATGTTTAGGATTTATTTTTAAATTGTTCATTTATTTTAATTAGCTATATATGATGGCAGAATGCATTTTGATTCATTGTACACAATTGCAGCACGACTTTTCATGTATTTGGTTGTACACAATGTAGCGTGGCACCACATGTGCAGCCATACATGTACCTAGGGTAATAATGTCCATCACATTCCACCATCTTTCCTGTTCCCATCCCCCCTCCCCCTCCCTCTTGCCCGATCTATTTTTCCCACGTCCCCCTCCCCCATTATGGATCAGCATCCACTTATCAGATAGGGTGCTCGCCTTTTTTAGCACCTGGCACAGCTTAGAGAATTTTGTGGAAGGAACATGAGGCAAAGTCAATTAAAGCTCTGGTAGGGAAAGTAGAGAAGTATTTTCTGGGGGAATGCAGAATTCCTCTTTAATAATAAAAGAATAAATTTCATTCAACTATATGGGGAATATATGAAGTTGTACAGAAGAAATTTGGGGACCATCCTAGTGGAACAAAGTAACCCGATTCTTTGAGCCGTCTTTACTATGATCTTATAAAACCTTTAGGCTACATAAGAGAAATTCTGAACTTTCTAGGAATGAGTTACATTTGTGGGACACAAAATTTCACAAAAACCAGTTACATCTTCATGGCCCTTAGTTAACACTCTATCCAAACCTCAAACTCTGTTTTTAAGCATCCTAGGAAATTATTTATATTCCACTTCTGATGCAGATGAATGGGAGTAATGGTGTTTCGTACTCAAAAACACCATTCAGCCTTAGAACCAAGGAGTGAAAACCTTACTGCACAAAATTTAAAAAATTTTAAAAAATGCAGCCGCCAGGGGGCGCGCGGGCGCCGCCTCCTCAGATCGCAGCGGTCGACTCGCGGCCGGAGGTCCAAGCCCTGGAGGCTACCACCGCTGCCCTCGCGTGGCAGCCAGGCCCAGAAGCTTTGGCGGCGTTGATGCTTCACTCTGAGCTTTTTTCTCTCCTGCGGATTTCTGTTGTTAAGCTGTTCCCTTCGCTCCTTTCTCTGCCATTCGAGAACAGAGGTTTGTTTTTTTTATTTTTTTTTTAATTTTTCTATTTTTCTAGCTGTTTGTTGATGGACCTTTATTTTATTTACTTACAGAAGCTGCTGAGAATCCAACCCAGTGCCTCCCACATGCAGGGCAAGTGCGCCAACGCTGAGCCCCAGCCCCAGCCCTTGAGAACGGTTTTAGAGGCTGTCCTGTGTCTGCTGTCAGAGGGTGAAGAAGGGCAGACCCCAGGCCCTGCTCAACCTTCATCTGCAGCCTGAGACGTACACTCCTGGCTGCTGACCTCTGTTAAATAACTCCTATTCTCCTCTCTCCCTCCAGCTCCGAGGATAAAGTCTATTTTACTTTCTGCCTTTGTACATTTGACTATTCTGGGTATATCATAGCAACAGAATCATACAATATCTGTCCTATTATTCTGTCACTTAGCATACATTTTCAAGGACATGTTGCAGCATGTGCCAAAATTTCCTTCCTTCTTAAGGCTGAATAATATTCCATTGTAGGCAGAGACCACTCTTTTTTTTTTTTAACCATTGTATGTAGATGGACATTTTGGTTGCTTTCACATTTTGAATACATTGAATAATGCTGCTACAAATCCCTGCCTTTAACTCCTTTAGGTGCTTGCCTAAAGAAGTGGAATTTCTGGATCATATGGCAATTCTGTATTTAATTTTTGAGCACCTGCTATAGCAACTGCATCATTATTTTTAGTAATAATTTAAAATATGCTTATATATATATATATATATTTTTTTTTTTTGACTATAAGACTTGAAATTTGAAGTCAGAGCACACCTCTATTCCATTGTCCGGCTGAGTTTCCCCAGGAGGAAAAATGACTTCTTTAAGGTCATTACTAATTAGTGACAAAACCAGTCCTAGATGTCAGGTCTCTTGTCTCTAAAACTTAGGAAAGGAAAAATTTGGCACCTGCCTCCCTGGAGGGGAATTAAAATTAATGTGGCTGTTATCTTATTCATCCTTTCAACAAGGTGTTACTGACTTCCCAGTGAGTGAAGGGCCATGTCCTGCATACCCTTGTTTGGGCTGTTTAATGAGCCCAGGTTGCTGGGATGAAGTCTAGTGGAAGTTGATGGACTTATTTGCTCTTTTTTTTTTTTTTTTTTAAAAGACAGAGACAGAGAGAGAGAGAGAGAGAGAGAGAGAGAGAGAGAGAGAGAGAGAGAATTTTAATATTTATTTTTTTAGTTATCAGCGGTCACAACATCTTTGTTTGTATGTGGTGCTGAGGATCGAACTCGGGCCGCACGCATGCCAGGCGAGCGCGATACCGCTTGAGCCACAGCCACATCCCCAGCCCGGACTTATTTGCTCTTGATAGCAATGCAGCAAATGCCTTGGTGCCTGCTAAAGTTTCCAAGGGACATGCACCCATTGAAAACATCTTTCACTCTTTGGGCAGGTGGATTCCGTTAATTTTACAAACAGCTGAAGGTAATCTGTTTGCAGAATCATTGGTTTAAAACCAAATCCACATTTCTTTGCATGTGTTGTTTATGGCCTTCAGATTAATAATATGAGATGTGTGTGTATGTGAGTGCATGTATATGCATGTGCTTAGAATATATTTTTTACATGCACACAACAAAGATAGAAGCTGTTACTCAATTTTATGAAATGAAAATATGATGAAGAATGTTTAGAAAAAAATATAGATAGATAAATAGATAGATAGATAGATAGGTAGTCAGGAGGAGGCTCTGACTGTGGTAAAGAGATTTTGGATCCCAACAGGTGGGAGAAGATCTAAAGCACAGTTGGAACAGTGGACTTGCTTTATTCAGAGGTGGCAGACCCCAGCTCCAGCTTTAGCCCCCAACCTGTTCCATTTATCTCCCAGCTTGTTCCATTTAGCAGCACCCCCCAGTCTTTTCCAGAGGCAGTTTTTATTTTCTTTTTAGCTTTACTGTTTTTATTAATTAATGAATTTTTTTTTTTAGTTGTAGTTGGACACAATACCTTTATTTATTTATTTATATGTGGTGCTGAGGATCGAACCCAGCTCACACATGCCAGGTGAGCACTCTACCTCTGAGCCACAACCCCAGTCTTCCACAGGCCTTTTTTTTATATTCAGACCAGACAACGAAGACACAGTGTCAATAGGTTATATCAGTGGGCACATGCTCACAAGCAAGTGTTTATGACCTTAAGGTAGATATGTTAAATCAGAGTGTTTCTGACCTTGACTACAAACTAAAAACATAGCCCACTGAAAGTTTTGGTGAGGGAGCCTAACTACAGCCATTTGGGGCCTGCCCTACAGTTGTCAAATACAAAGTTTAGTAACAGGAAACTCAGACTCGTGATTTTATAATTTTTTAGCTCTAATGGCAGCCTCTCAGAGAGTCAAGGGATGTTTGACTCAGACCAGCTTTGTGCCCTTTGTGGCAAAGTGGACCTGTAAGCTTTGAGTTAGAGAAACCAATGAAGAAGATAGGACTCAAAGGCTCCATGAAATGATTTGAATGTTTGTTCTCCAGATTCATGGGTTGGAGACTTCCTCTCCAGTGTTACCAGGTTGAGAGGTGATAGACCTTCATGAGACAACGAGGTTGCGGTGCACCATCCTCATTAAGGAATTAATGAAGTTCTTGTGAGAGTGGGTGAGTTATGTCAAGAATGGGTTGTTGGGGCTGGGGTTGTAGCTCAGTGGTTGAGTGCTTGCCTCACGTGAGTGAGGCACTGGGTTTGATTCTCAGTGCCACATTAAATAAATATTTTTTTTAAAAAAGAATGGGTTGTTGTAAAGAGAGTTCAGCTTCCTCCGTTGACTCTCTTGCCTGGTGATCTCTCCCTTCATAAAGTGTCCACTTGCTTTCTGATTTTCCACCATGCCTGGACCAGCACGTGGCTTCACCAAAAGCCAAACAGGAACCAGTACTATGCACTTAGACTTCCAGAGCTATGAGCTAAAATAAACCTCTTTCCTTTATAAATGGCCCAACCTTAGGTATATTATTGTAGCAATAGAAAATGGACTAAGATACCCACCAGCATACAGGTGGCTCCTCTGAGCTTCCTTCCTTCCCTCTTTCGACCAAGGGTAGGGGACAGGGAAACTAGGGTGATCCCTTTTCTCACCGAGTATTTCTGAAAGTGGACTGGGGGTATTAATCCAGAGTTTGGTGGGGTTAAATGCATGTAAGCAGGTCAAGTGAGACCTAACAAATGTTTTACTCAGGATCTTGGTATGAAAGTCTCTTGGGATTTTCACTCAGAGCCCTGAGTTCTAGTTCCCATTTGCATTAGATCAAGGTCACCAGGGGGGGGGGGAGACTTTAAGACATAGCAATGCCCAGGCTGGCTCCTTTTCCCCCAGAAAGTCCCATTTAACTAGTCTATTGGCCCCTAAACTTCCCAGGTGATTCTTCTGTGCATTCTGGGCTGAGAATCGCTGCTTTGAAAGGATTTCAAGGGCTGATTCAGCCAATTCCTCCATGTTTTGAGCCCTATGTGGTGGTAATTATGAAATTAGGTCTTCTCCTCCAGCTCTTTAAAAAGAATATCTCTATTTATCTGAAAACCTCTATGTGATCTCCTTTTATTTATAGAAACTAATTTATAGCTCCATTTTTCTTCTCCTGGAAGGTCCTGCACTTTCTTCCTTGTGGTTGAGTCGTAACATTTGCAGCTGGTACGGCCCTGAATGCACATGGAATTACTTAGTGTTTTTTTTTTTTTTTTTTTTTTCTGATTTTCTTTTCTGCTTTGGACTCAGATTTATTTGCTTGATTGTTTTCATATGGGCGATGACATCATTTGTTTTTATTTCTATTTCTGAGGGTGAAGGTATTTGCTCCTAATGCTGAGCAGATGCACATCATTAATCACTTGAAAGAGAGCCCAGCAGAAGAGAAGAGAAAGGTGGGTGAGGAAAGTGCCAGGCGAGCCCATGGGACCTTCAAGATTTGGCAGACATGAACTTCAGCGAGCTCGATGCTGTCATTTTACCCGTAAGTTAGCTGAAAGCTGTGAGACCAACTGTTCATTTTAATTAATTCTCACTGATATTGAAATCGTCTTCCTCGCCAGTGCTGCCAGCTACTATTTTGATCATCTGTGCAAGGCTTTGGGTCTGTGGTTCTCAAACTTCACTGCATATGAGAACCACTTGGGAGGCTTTTAAAAACTCATGCTGGGCTTTAGGTCTGAATCCGTTAAATCAGACCCGCTTGGGGCAGAAACCAAAGCTCGTGTTTTTCATGTGCCCCAAGTGATTCCTCAGTGCTCCAGCTAGGGTAACCGCAGCTTACTCAACCTGGTCGCATCGGATGGAGTCCAAAGCCATCAATGCCTCCCACCTCTTGCAATTGGATTTTTTGTTGGTTTGGCTGATGGCTGGAATTTTTAAGATTTGCAGATGATTCTCACAGGCAGACAAATTTAGGAAGCACTCCTCGGTACCATTGCTTCTCAAGGGACACATGAGTCATAGGCAGATCTTGTTACAAGGCAGGTGGTGACAAGTGGCAGTGACATGAAGTCCAGGCTTTGAGGCCTCAAGGCTTTTTGGAAATCACAGTGGAAGGTTTGCCTATTTCTGGGCCTTTTCAGTGCACTTTTAGAATAGTCACATCTTCAAATTAAAGATTGATTTATTAGTGTTTCGGATATTTCCTTGACTTTTTATCATTTAATTCTCTTCATAAGGAATTGTATGTGTTTATTTTTTTTTCAAAGCAAAGTCAATTTTATTTTAAGAGTTGCAATATTTTTGAAATTTTGGGAAACAACTTGGAGGTGTCCCATGCTGATGACTGGGAACTGTTATTTAGTCCAGGAAGGAGTGGCTTATTGATATTTGTATATATCTACTCAAATAGGTTTCTTACTGCTATTTTATATACATAGTTATTATAGTTTGAATGTGACGTGACTCCCAAAGACTCATGTGTTAAAGGCTTGGTCCTCAATGCATCAATGTTCAGAGGAAATGATTAGATTGAGAGTTATAACCTCATTAGTGGATTAATCCACTCGATGGATTCATGGTTTAAATGGACTATTGAGAAGTGGGAGGTAGAAAGTAGTTGGAGTAAGGTAGGGTGTATCCTGAAAGGTCCCTTGCTGCTTCCTCTCTGGCTCTCTCTGCTACCTTGCTGCCACAAGCTGAGCACTTTCTTCCACCATGCCCTGGTATCAATGATGATCTGCTTCACCTCAGGCCCCAATGGATCTAGTCCACCAGGTACTGAAACTGTGAGCTCCAAATAAATCTTTTTTTTTTCTATAAGTTTTTGATGGGCATTTGTCACAGCAATGAAAAACTGACCAATCAATAGTATTTTAGATTCTTATGGCCGTGTAACAAACACCATCAAAACTGAGTGAGTTGGCCAGGCATGGTGGCGTGCATACCTGTAATCCCAGCAGCTTGGGAGGCTAAGACAGGAGGATTTCAAGATCAAAGCCAGCCTCAGCAAAAGCGAGGCACTAAGAAACTCAGTGAGACCCTGCCTCTAAATAAAATACAAAATCGGGCTGGGGATGTGGCTCAGTGGTTGAGTATTCCTGAGTTCAATTCCTGGTATCCCCCTCACCCCAAATTAACCCCTAGTTAACTCATAGTTCATTTCCTTGGTTTTGTGGCTTGGCCAGCTGGGCTTAGCTGGACTTTGCATGGGCTTTGATGCAGCTGCAGTGATTGGGAGGCTTGACTAAGCTGGTTATCCACAGTGGTGTCTTCAATTATGTGGCTGGGCTGGCTTTCAGGTAATGCATCATTCCATGGGGCAGTCTTGGGTTTTGTATAACCAAGAGACCTGTGTGGGCTCCTTACATGAGAGCCAGCATTCCCAGAATAAGCATAAGATAAACATTGGCACATTAAAATTTTGGTGGGTTTATTTGGGCAGACATTCATAGATGAATTGAGCAGTACCAGCTCACAAGCAATTCAGAACTCCCCCTCAGGGTCAAAAGAAGAAAACTTTTGTAAAGTGTTCTTGGAAGCAAGACAAATAAAATATTTGATTGGTTAAAGTGGGAAGTTCCTAGTTGGAGGTTAGTTGGTAGTCTCTGATTGGTCAAGCTTCAGTTTTATTTTTGTAGGCTGTTATCATCACTCTGAGCTGGTTTTCTGTTTGCTGATATAGGAGCCATGGTGCTGGGACATCTCAGCCTGATGGTCTTCTAGTTGATTATTATTTTAACACAAGAGATCCAGGCTTGCTTGCTTTCTTCTTCTTTTTCGTCTTCATCTTCTTCCTCTTCCTCTTCTTCTTCTCCTCCCCCTCTTCTCCTTCCTCTCCTGCTCCTCCTCTTCTTCTTTTTCTACTCATCCTCCTACAACATTTTATTTTAAGGCTTTAGGATCAAGGGAGATAACATGAGTAAATCCACTCTTGTCTTCTCAAATGTTCTTTGGGACAGATTTAACATCTAATTCATTAATTAATATGATTGATAGATTCATTTTGGATTTTCCCAAGGGTCCTGATTTTATGGCTTTGGAAATTATACTTCCATAAAAGTTAAGAGTTGATAGATTTCTTTGGGAGACAGATTGGGGTTTTATTTAAGAGTAAGAAATTTGTTGGAATAAATGAGTACTTAGAAAAAGAAAGAACCTTGGCCTTAGGGCAAAAGAAGAAGTTTGAAAGAGTTAAAATGAGGAAGGCTGATGACTTGGACTTTCCTCTTATAAAGTCAACGCAAAGGGAGGTTCATTTCATTTGTGTTACTGATATTTAAGAATTTACCCTTTTCTTCCACTGCACATAGGATTGCCTAGAGAGAGCTTGGTAAAGATTGTTGCCTCTAACATCTGATGTTAAAATTAGCATTTTCACACCTAAGACCGTATTACTCCTAAATCAATCTAAAAAAGTACTGCTATTTTAAAACTCTTTTGTTCCATTTTGAAATTCTTTTGTTCTATTTTGAGATTCTTTTGTGCTATTTTAGAATTCTTTTGTTTTTAGGAAGTAAAAAGTTACCTCACATGTTTAACAATAGTTTTACTTGGTACCAGACTTGAAATATTTAGCAAAAATTTATGTCATGATGGGTATCCCAGCTTGTGTCTTCAGAATTTAATATTGCTGATATATACGTGTACTTTTGTTCTTATGAGATTAAAATAAGCCCTTTGCATCTCTAAAGTCCCATGCTGCCAGGGCTCCATTGAAACTATACAAAATCCCTCATGACAGGGCCTGTGTTTGAATATTTGTCACCAACTTTTTACGAAAGATTATCTGACTAACTTTGATAATTATTGTTATCCTGGCTTATAAAGACAAAGTAAATGAATTAATTTAAAGTCATTTTTAACTCTAGAATACTTTAAAGAAATGCTGTTTTTATTGGCCCTAATTTCCATCACGTGGGGTTAGGCCCCAATTTCCTTAATAAGACACCTATAGCACAAGAATTAAAACCAAGAATCAACAAATGGGACGAATTCAAACTAAAAAGTTTTTCTCAGCAAAAGAAATAATATGTGAGGTGAACAGGGAGCCTACATCCTGTGAACAAATTTTTACCTCTCACACATCAGATAGAGCTCTAATCTCTAGGATATACAAAGAACTCAACAAGCTAAGCACCAAAAAAAACAAATAACTCAATCAATAAATGGGCTAAGGACCTGAACAGACACTTCTCAGAATGCAATCAATCAACAATTACACGGAAAAAATGCTCACTATCTCTAGCAATCAAAGAAATGAAAATTAAAACTACTCAAAGATACCATCTCACTCCAATAAGATTGGCAGCCATTATGAAGTCAAACAAATGCTGGCAAGGATGTGGGGGAAAAAGGTACACTCATACATTGCTGGTGGGACTGCAAATTGGTGCAGCCAACTTGGAAAGCAGTATGGAGATTCCTTGGAAAGCTGGGAATGGAACCACCATTTGACCCAACTATCCCTCTTCTCGGTCTATACCCAAAGGACCTAAAAACAGAATACTACAGGGACACAGCCACATTAATGTTTATAGCAGCACAATTCACAATAGCTAGACTGTGGAGCCAACCTAGATGCCCTTCAATGGATGAATGGATAAAAAAATGTGGCATATATACACAATGGAATTACTCAGCACTAAAAAATAACAAGATCCTGGCGTTTGTAGGGAAATGGATGGCATTAGAGCAGATTATTCGAAGTGAAGTTAGCCAATACCTAAAAAACAAATGCTGAATGTCTTCTCTGATATAAAGGGGATGACTCAAAATGGGGGTAGGGAGGAAGAGCATGAGAAGAAGATTACCTCTAGAGAGGGAAGAGAGGTGGGAGGGAAAGGGAGGGAGAAGGGGAATTGCATGGAAGATGGAAGGAGACCCTCATCGTTATACAGAATACAGGTATGAAAGTGTGAGGAAAAAAAAAAGAATAGTGTCACCTTAGATTGGGTAGAGAAAAGTGATGGGAGGGGTGGGGAGGGGATGGGGGGAAAGGAAGGATAGTAGAATGAAATAGACATTATTATTGCTGTGGGTATATATGTGACTGTATGACCAATGTGATTCTGCAACCTGTACACTCAGAAAAATGAGAAATTATACCCCATCTGATTCAAATGTATGATATGTCAAAGTCATTGTACTGTCATGCATAACTAACTAAAACAAATAAAAATTTTTTAAAAAAAGAAATGCTGTTTTTATATTCTAATTGTGTGTTCCTGATCACATGCACACTCATTCTTTTGTTACTGTAGTTGCACATTTATGCAATGGTGTGATGATGTGATATAGGTAGAGCCCTTGCTCTCAGTGTCAGATGGTTCATATGTTCTTGTCAGCTGCCTTCATTAACCTCCACTCTCTGTCTTTGCACGTGGTCTTGCAGTGACCCTGGGTGCCCTGGATGGGAAAGACTGCCTGGTCAGCACTTCTGTGAAGGACCCTTCCTGCTCTGCCCTCTGCTGGAAGGCCCAGTGGCTGCTGCTGTGTTTCCCCTGGGATGGCAGCCAAAGCCTTCCTGCTTGTGGATTCTAGTACATCAGGGTGACAATCCACGGGGACAAAGAGGAAGCAGAAGGTGGAAAGTTCCCGGCCAGGTAAACAGGTTCTGCAGTGCTCCCTCTTTTCCTTCCTCCTGATGAGCATTAATGTTCTGATAGCTTGACAAATCATCTTTAGTTATGTGGCTGCAGAATTTGGTTAATTGGCTTCAGGTTGCAGGTGGGGATGACAAGGACTATGATTTAAGGTGATGAGACCAGAGGGCTTTGAATCATGCGGAAGACATGTTCTTTCAAAATACATTGATTTGCTTTGTAAGGAAAAAATTCTACAAATGAGTTCTCTTTTATTATATCCTTTAGCTGTGTGGATTAAATTGCATTTGCTTTGATTGCTTCCTATTGATCCTAGTAAATTTGGCCTTCATTTTTCTTACTAATTGGATATTTAAATGAATTCTCTTGGAACAGATCTCTCATGTGTCTGTGAGCTTCGGTTCTGAATATGGCAGTGTTGAGAGTCCACCGGGAACTGATGGTGTTCATCCTTTTTACAATCATGGTTTCAGGCACCTGAGAACATTTTCTCCTGCTCAGTTAGGTTTTCTCATCCCATAGGTTTGCTGCGGATGACGGCGATGCTGCAGCACAGAATCCTAGACGTGACAAGGATGTGAGTGAGCCCCACGGGGATGCCACCAACAGAATGCCACCAACATTTGCTTTTGTGGCATTGCCCCTTGGCTTATTTCTGCTGGGGCAGGAAAAATAATGGGGGAGTTGTTTTATAGCGAATTAGAAAAGTGGTGCTTCAGCTATGATATTTAGAGGAATTTGCCCAAGTAAAAATACTTTAGCTCCAACCAAATGAATTACTTTACCATTTGATTGTGGGTACTTCAAATGTGATTTTTTTTTCCTTATACAAGGAATTGAACCCAGGGACACTAAACCCCACTGAGCCACATCCCCAACTCCCACCTCTTTTTTTTTTTTTTTTTTGGAGATAGGGTCTTGCTAAGTTGCTCAAGGCCTCACTAAGTTGTTGAGGCTGGCTTTGAACTTGTGATCTTCCTGCCTTAGCCTTCCAAGTTGCTGGGATTACAAGTGTGCACTATCACGCCTGGCTCCAATGTGATCTTGACTCACAAAAACCATCATTAAATTATTCAGCACAGGGACTGGGGCTGTATAGCTCAGTGGCAGAGCACTTGCCTAGTACCTGTGAGGCTCTGAGTTTGATCCTCAGCAGCATCACATAAAAATGATAAATAAATGAAATAGAAAAGCAAAAAATTTTTTTTAAATTATCATGGTTTCTATGTAAGCATATTTTTATTTTGATTTTCAGGATTCCCCACCCCCACTCCATGGTGTGGGGATTGATCCCAGATCCTTACACATGGTAGGCAGCAAGCACTGTACCACTGAGCAACATCCCCAGCCTTTTTTATTTTGTAACCGTTCTTTTATTTTATCTTGAGATCTTGCTAAGTTGCTGAGGCTGGCCTAGAACTTGTGATCATCCTGGGAATACAGGTGTGTGCCACCTCGCCTGGAGATTTTCCAGTCTTTAAAGTCAGAAGCCACACTCTCATGCCATGTTTCAAACAGATGGACCTTGGGCTGTTCTAGAGTTTCTCCTGAATCTTCAGGCTGGTTCCTTTCATAGGCACTAACTATAACTATGTGGGTTGATATGTTATTAATAACAACCATGACAAAAAGCAGGGAGAATTTAAGTGAGATGGTGATCTTTGAATATCAATTTCTCCATTTACAACTGAACTAATTTTAGTTATTTTCTATTCATGATTTGGATAAAGCCATGTCACTTTAAAAAAGTTACTATGCATATCTTACCTTTTGGATATGCTATATATGTGTAAACTGCTGGACACCCAGGTATTAGCAGAAATCGTAGTAGTTATCTGTAAAATACTCATCTAATTTGGAGATCTTTTGAATTATTGCTTTCTGTGCACTCATCCTCTGCTATTTTCGTTCCTTTTCCTTTTTGCATAGGATTGGAGAAGAGAGGATAAGTGAAGCAATCTCTGAGTGATTAAACAACAACAATAACAGCAACAACAACCCCTCAAACTTCACTATTTCAGGTGAACGTCGTGGTGAGAAGGGACTGCATGCACACATGCATACCTGAACGTGACTGCAGAGCTCTGCTGGAGAGAAAAGTGGTGCATCTTGTTGAGACTTTTGTCCCTCTTAGGTTCCCTCTAGCTTCACTTTGTGTAGGCAGATCCTGCTAGCATTGACAAGGATGCTATAATAGTGCCACATGTCCTCTGTAGTCCCAGGTGTTGAGAGCCACAGCCAAAGGGGCCCCAGCAAACTTCCAGCTGCCTGCTGATGATCCAGCTGCCAGCAAACTTCCAGCTGCCGGCTGATGATTGGCTCACAGTGGCCCCAGCAACATCTAGCTGATTGGCTCCTCTGCGGTGATGTTCATTGGGCTGTTTCCCTGCCCTTCAGACTGCCAGCTGATGATTGGCTCACAGCGGCCCCAGCAACATCTAGCTGATTGGCTCCTCCACGGAGCTGCTCATTGGGTGACTTCTTTGGCTCTGCCCACGCAACCCAGCCAATCGGCCTCAAGAGCAGGAGGATTGTGGGAGGTTGAGAGGCTGGTGTGGGGGTGAGAGGCGTGTGGAAGCCGGTGGTGGCAGTTGGGCTCTGAGGGTTTTTTCCCTAAGGAGCTGTTTTGTTTGGCGTTTGTAGTTCTAAAAATAAAGTTAGTTTCTTTTGACAAGTGGCTCCTGAATTGTGCCCAGCCAGACTGCGGCATTTGGTGGCCCGTACGGGGATCGAACCCGCAACCTTGGCGTTACAGCACCAAGCTATTTAAATACATGAAGGGAAGGGTCACATGCTTTGGATTCTCCTGGTCCCTGAACCCAACTCAGCTTCTAGAAGCTGCCCTTCCTACCAGGGCAGAGATGCAGGAATCATGGCACGGAAGACTTTCCTCTTATTGTCTGTCTATTCCACACTAGACTGTAAATTCACAGGAGCAGGAGGTTTTGCCTGTTTTGTTCATGGCTCCATCGCCCCACCAAGCACATCCCCTGGTGCATATGAAGCCCTCAGCACAATGATTTGAACTGAATAAATGCCCAGCATCCCGTGCAGTTTCTCTACACAGGCTTAAAATGGTCCCTGGGGCTTATCATAGAGCATTTATCTGACTGTGATCTCTCTCTCTCTCTCTTAGTTGCAAGTGAAATTGCTGTAAAATATAATTTATAAAAATTCCTTTAAAACTCACATATTCTCATTGTAAGTGACTGGGTTAAATCCTTGCAGCTCTTTGGTCTGTGACAGGTTTAAGTGGATCGGGCCATCAGGTCTAGCTTGCTCCCCATAAGGTGATACAACACACAGCTCAAGGAGCAGGTGCAGCAGGGCAGTGGCAAGTCCTTGTGTGAAGAAGTCCAAGTTTGGGTAACACTTTTGTACCCTACAAAATCACACAAACAGGAAATGAAGAGTTTTGGGGGTGAGAAAATCTGTGCAAAATAGGTAACATGGAGGCTTGAAGCTACTGTAGCAATAGGGCAGCTTACAAGCATCTGGGAACTAGCACTTGACCTACTCCTGACTGATAAGAGTGGCTCTCTGCAAATTGATTTATATTGGACGGCTGCTTTCCTTCTTTGAGTTTAGAATTCAGATCATTTCTAGGCAGAGGGTGCCTGCTTTAACCAGCCACTAGTTAAAACTTTGAGGGCTGAGTCTCTCCTACAGTAGAAACATTGCTTGCACGTGAATTTTTTCATCACTGAAAAAAGGAGTACATTTAGTGTGACCCCCCAGGGAGAGAGTGAAGCCAGTGCATGAATTTCTCTCTGATTTTTTCTCTTGCTGTTTCTGTCGTGCATCATTACACTGTAATAAGCCAAAGCCACAAGGACACTACATCCCATATCCTTCCGGTGAATCACCAAAGGTGCATGTGGTCCTGGGGATCCCCAAACACACACTATAGCCAGCACTGGGGCTCCTGAAAGTGTGTCTGGTTTCAGGCAGTTTGACTCAAGACCCCAGATGTGTGCTGAAGATGCAGAAATGCAGGGAGGGATTCTGCAGTGAACCCCTACTCATGAATGGAGCCTTTGTGCCCATCTCAGGTGAGCTTCTCACTAGTGGTCTGGCTTGATCCTTGTGGAGGGGTCGCTGGCCTGCACAGAAAGTCCATGACACTAAAAGTGAGCTGCATAGCATCCTTGGTTGCTTTCCTCAAAGAAATGGAAGGGAAAACTCTAGCATTTTCCATAATGCCTTGACTTGATATTTGTTGAGCCCACATCTCCAGCTTTCTTGGGGCAGCGGAGATCACAAGCAGGGCTTGCTCTTCAACCTCATGCAAGGAAGGGACAAAAGGGCTCAGCTTCAAACCACCATTCCCATGTAAGGCCTACTAGCACCTTTTCTAAAAAGTATCTTACTTTTAACTCTCATAGAAGGGAACCAACTAGGAAGGAACTTGGTGAGTCAGTCTTTCTCCACTTCCTGTTTGACTCTGGTGTGGGGGTGGGATGTGAGTGAAGGGCACACAGGCCTGCCAGTGAAGAGGAATCTTAAGCTCTCTCCACAGATCACCCCTCCCTCAGTTACTCTGCCTTCAAGTAACTCAGTAGACACACAGGCCAACGCCAAGGTCACCCTGCTGCTCTTTCCCGCTCAGGAGAGAATGGCTTCCCCACCATCTGCTGTTGGTCTGGTGCATCTGTCAGGGTTTATCTGAGGATATTATTAAATGTTGTCTCTAGTAATTTCTGAAACATACTGATAAAGGACAATAATTAAAATTTTGTCCCAAGATCACAATAGAAATGACTTTATCTATATCCCCTTTGATCAGCTGTATTCAAATTCATCAGTTATATAGCATGTTCTGTGGAAGAGCACCATCCAAGTGATACAAACCCAACAACGGAAATACTGCACTTTCCAAAGTACTACAGTCCTTAGTATATAATGATTTTGTTATTGGTTAGTTCTAAATATTTTATAATTTTCATTATAATTTCTTCTGTGACCCAAGAATTAGAAAAAAATTTCTTGCCAGGCATGGGTGGTGCATGCCTATAATTCTAGTGGCTCTGGAGGCTGATTGCAAGTTCAAGGCCAGCAACTTAGTGAGGCTGTAAAGCAATCTAGTGAGAACCTGTCTCAAAATTTAAAAAAAAAAGGGGGGGGTGCTGAGGATATGGCTCTATGGTTAAGCATCTGTGGGTTCAATCCCTGGCGCACGCGCATACACACACACACACACACACACACACACACACACACATACACACACACACAAAGAAAGAAAAAAAAGAAAAAAAAAGTTTTCTTAAAAACATTTTGAGCTTTCTTAATTATCTCTTTTTATATTAATCTTCAACATAATTGTATTATAATTAGAGAATTTAATATGTATGATCCAGTTCTTTGCAAAGTTGTTGAGGCTTGCTTTATGGCAAGTGTGTGGTACATTTTTGTACACATTCTGTGAAAATTTTAAAAGATTGTAAATTCTCTAATTTTGGGGTTCAGAATTCCTATTGTATAGATGTAAATATATGTTATATTTAAATATTGCCATCTATTTTTGGTTTCCTTGAAATGTCAATTACTGACAGAAATGTTAAAATAATACAAAACTGTAGATGTATCTACTTCTCCTTGTAGTTCAGAATTATTTTAGTAATTATTTCATTTTAGAATTGTTATTAATCTAAATATTTTTAAATTATTTTATTTTGTAGGCATCCTCTTTATTCCTAGTCACACTTTTTGTTTGAATTCTATTGCATGGAATATTAACATTTATTCCAGCTTTCTTTTGTTAATATACTATCCATATTTCTCCCATATTTCTGCTTTTAAACTTTCTGTATTAGAAGATGCCTTATGATGCCACTCAAAGAAGGAATGATACATTTTTTTAATGGTAAAATAGGCTTGATCAAAAAAATTTTTAAAATATTTATTCTTCAGTTTTAGGTGGACACACAATATCTTTATCTTACATTTATGTGGTGCTAAGGATAGAACCCAGTGCGTTGTGCATGCTAAGCGAGCATTCTACGACTGAGCCACAACCCCAGCCCCAGACCAAAATTTGAAATTTATCAAGGTATGCTATTAAAAAAAAGAAGGGGAAAAAAGACAGGACACAGAGTGGGAGTAGATATTCATGAAACACGTATCTTCTAAATGACTTATACTCAGGATATATAATAAACTTTTCCAACTCAACCATAAGATAGCCAATTAAAAGAACTGGCAAAAAATAGGCAAGAAGAAGTCATTAGAGAAATGCAAATTAAAGCCATAGTGAGATATCATTAGACACTGCCTAGAATGGCCAAAATTATAAAGGGTTGGTGAGAGTGAAGCGAAACCAGAACACTTATCTTTTGCTGGCATGCTGTGACCTGTGTGGTGGTTAATTTAGAAACTGGACAAGGGGCGCGATGGGGGATTAGAAAAGACAGACAGACACACAGGAGAGGAAAAGCTGGGACTAGGTGGAATATTACACCCTGATGGTTATGCAATGAACCAGAGCTAGCTCAGCACGTTTATAATATAGATTTTAATATCCAAAGGGTTCTCTATGAGAAAGTTTCTTCAAGGCACAAAGAACCACAGTCAAAGACTAGAGGCCCAAAATTATAATTATCAGCTTGAGCTCCTAATTCTCTACCTCTGGCAGCTTGTGTCTCAACTCAGGTTAAGACTGATAGCTCTATGGCAGGCACAGAACCTCCTTTTGAGCAGGCCATCACCATAGCAACTGGGCACTCTCAACTGGCTCCTTTGCACCAAGAGTTCCCATCACAAGAGTGTTCTTGTCACAGGACAGTCAAAGGCCATAATTCAAATCACTGCTCCCAAGATTGGCAAATATATAACATAATAGAGATACTCTACACACTGCTCTCTATCAAATTAAACATATATTTACCAAATGACCCAGCATTCCCATTCCTAGCTGTCTACCCAAGAGAAATGGAAAAATGTTCACATGAAGATCTGTATGTGAATAGAGACACACTACTCAAAAGCTAATGGCAATCCAGCTATCAACAAGTGAATGAGTAAAGAAAATGTGGTATATGCATGAAATGGAATGCTGCCCAGAGATGAAAATGAATAAAATACTGATACATATGTGGAATAATTTCAAAACCTTTATGCTAAGTGAAAGAAGCCAGATATCAATATCACAACAGACACTACAGAAATACAGAAGATAATTAGAAATTATTTTGAAAACTGTACTCCAATAAAACAGAAGATATTGAAGGCATTGACAAATTTCTTAAGTCATATAATTTGCCCAAATAGAATCAGGATGATATACACAATTTAAACAGACCAATATCAAGTGATGAAATAGGACACCACCAGAATCCTACCAACCAAGAAAAGCCCAGGACCAGATGGATACACAGTTGAGTTCTATAAGACCTTTAAGAAGAACTAATACCAATACTCTTCAATTTATTTCAGGAAATAGAAAAAGAGAGAGCACTTCCAAACTCATTCTATGAGACCAATATCACACTGATTCCAAAACCAGGCAAAGACACTCAAAGAAAGAAAACTTCAGACCAATATCTCTAATGAACATAGATGCAAAAATTCTCAATAAAATTTTGGCAACTGAATACAGAAACATATCAAAAAGATCATGCACCATGATCAAGTGGGATTTATCCAAGGATTCAAGGTTGGTTCAACATACAGAAATCAATAAATGTAATTTATCACATCAATATACTCAAGAATCATATGATTGATTATCTCAATAGATGCAGAAAAAGCATTTGACAAAATACAGCACTCCTTCATGTTCAAAACACTAGAAAAATTAGGGATAATAGGAACATATATAACATGATAAAAGCTATCTATGCTAAGCCCCAGACAAAAACATCATTCTAAATGGAGAAAAATTGAAGGCATTCCCTCTAAAAACTGGAACAAGACAGGGATGCCCTCTTTCACCATTTCTATTTAATATAGCTCTTGAAACACTGGCCAGAGCAATTAGATGAAAGAAATTAAAGGGATACACATAGGAAAAGAAGAACTCAAATTGGCACTATTTGCTGAGGATATGATTCTATACCTAGAAGATCCTAAAATTCCACCAGAAAACTTCTAGAACTAATAAATGAATTCAGTAGAAGGATATAAAATCAACATCCTTAAATCAAAGGTATTTCTGTATATCAGTGACAAATCCTCAGAAAGGGAAACAAGGAAAACTACCTCAAAAACAAACAAACAACAAACAAAAAAACCAACCACCAAACAAAAAAACCTTTGGAATCAACTTAATGAAAGAGGTGAAAGATCTATATAATGAAAATTACAGAACCCTAAAGAAAGAAGTCAAAGAAGACCTTACAAGATGGAAAGATCTACCTTGCTCTTGGATAGGCAGAATTAATATTATCAAAATGACCATACTTCCAAAAGCACTATACAAATTTAATGGAATTCAGATCAAAATTCCAAAATTTTAAAATTATATTCCTCATAGAAATAGAAAAAGCAGTCATGAAATTTATCTGGAAAAATAAGAGACCCAGAATAGCTAAAGCAATCCTTAGCAGGAAGAGTGAAGCAGGTGGCATCAGTATACCAGAACTTAAACTATACTACAGAGCAATAGTAACAAAAATAGCATGGTGTTGGCACCAAAACAGACTGATAGACCAATGGTACAGAATAGAGGACATAGAGACTAACCCAAAAAACTACAATTTTCTTATATTAGACAAAGGTACCAAAAGCATGCATTGGAGAAAAGATAGCCTCTTCAACAAATGGTGCTGGGAAACTGGAAATCCATACGCAACAAAATGAAATTAAACCCCTATCTCTCACCATGCACAAAACTCAACTCAAAATGGATCAAGGACCCAGGAATTAAACCATAAACATTGCGTCTAATAGAAGAAAAAATAGGTCCTAATCTTCATCATGTTGGATTAGGCCCCAACTTCCTTAATAAGACTCCTATAGTGCAAGAATTAAGATCAGGAATTAATAAATGGGATGGGTTCAAATTAAACATTTTTTTCTCAGTGAAGAAACAATCTGTGAGGTGAACAGAGAGTCTTCATCTTGGGAGCAAATTTTTACTCCTCACACATCAGATAGAGACTAATTTCTAGGGCATATAAAGAACTCAAAAAGTTAAACACACACACAAAAAAACCAACAAAAAACAAATAACACAATCAACAAATGGGCCAAGGACCTCAGCAGACACTTCTCAGAAGAAGTGGGTTCGATCCTTAGCACTACATACAAAAAAAAATAAAATAAAAATAAAGGCATGCTGTCCAACAACAACAACAACAAAAAATTAAAAAAAGAAATTTCAACATGCACACTTATCAACCAATAGTTAGAGTTAAGAGCTTTGCCTTTTTTTTTATGGTAAATAACACCAGAAATTTAGCACACATTATGTATGATTGCTAATGTTGCATTATTTTAGTTCCATGTGACAATTAACTGTATGAAATAACAATGATTGTTTCATTCATAATGTATGATATAGAATATATAATGTAAGAAATAATATTATATATATTATATAACATATATATTATACCATACATTATATATTACATTATATTATATATATATTAACTGTATGAAATAACACAATTATTATTTCATACAGTTAATATATAATTACCTGCACATCTGACTGCTCCCTTTTTTATTCTTTCTTGCTTCTCTGACTTATTCATGTCATTTTTCTCAAAAACTCTTTGTACTAAAAGGTGGTATGTATTGTAAAGTATATTGTAAAGGTTAAAACCATGATTCTCCACAGACTTTTCCAGACTGCTGGAAACAGAAGCCAAAGGCTTCTTGGTAATACCCTCAGAGATACAGAAGCCAAGGGCTACTTGGTAATACCCTCAGAGATACAGCAAGCAGAGGCAGGATCAAACCAATTGATCCCACAAAACACCCCTTACACTGTGGAGGGACGGGCAATACCCATTGTCAGAGAAATCTGTGGTGGCACAATAGACCATAGCCCCACCCTTGTGGCGGCAAACAGCACACAGGGTCATCTTTCTCTAATTCTTGAAGGTTCATTAAGTTCATAAATAATTACTCTGAAAAGATTACAAGCAAATCACAGGTAACTTAATATTCACCCTTTTTGTGAATGCTTATAAAATAATTTTTTCTTGAATATTTATTGTTTTAATTAAGGCAATTTGGAGAGTCCTACAAAATGTGTAGCACAAGACTCCTTGCAAACGTACACGACTTTGTTCCTGGACTCTTTCCACCTTGCTGCAGAGAAGCGCACCACGATGAGTTCAGAAAACCAGGCGAGGGGCGATGGAGGGATTAATTCTAAAAGACAAACAATTACTAATTGGGCATTATGTAAAATTGTGGATGTGTAACCAACGTGATTCTGCAATCTGCATTTGGGGTAAAATTGGGAGTTCATAACCCACTTCAATCTAATGTATGAAATATGACATGTCAAGAGCTTTGTAATGTTGTGAACAACCAATAAAAAAAAAATTCTAAAAGACAAACAGACCTACATAGAGGGAAAGCTGAGATCAGGTGAGACGTTACACCCTGATAGAGATGTTGTGACACAGAGCTAGCTTGGCATGTTTATTATATAGGTTTTAACATCAAAAGGGCTTTCTGTGAGAAAGTTTCTTCAAAGCGCACAGGTCCAAGGTCAAAGTTCTTTGAAGCCAATTATTCTGATCTTTTTTTTTTTTGCACTAATAATTCTCTACCCCCGGCAGCTGGTGTCCAAATTCAGGGTCAAGACTGAGTCCCGTGGCAAGCACGGAACCTCCTTTGAACAGGGCATCACCATAGCAACTGGGCAGTCTCACCTTGCACCAAGAATTCCCAGCGGAGGCTCCTCTGTACCCGGAAAATAAGAGACCTTAATTCAAAGCCCCGCTTCTGACACTTTGCTTTGTACCTGGGCAGACTGGCCAGCAGACCCCGGTTTATAAAGCAAATCACTGACACCCCCACCCTGTGCAGAGTGATTTAGATGCTGATGAGCCTTGGGGGACATTGAGGGGCACACCGATTACATGCTGGATAATTTGGAAGCCTCTGGAGGAGAGGGTCCTTTCAGAAGAGTGGTGAGCACAGAACAGTCTTCTAGGTCTTCCAGCTTTTCTACTGTCTTTATGAGACTTTCCGCTGTGTGGCAGGACAGCGTCTTGGAGGCATTGGCTCTGAACTTTTCCTGTAGGTCCTCCTGGCTCAGTGGTTTCCTCCAGTGCCCATAGAAGGTATCGGAGCGCTCCGTGAAGGTGGCTCCGCCCTGGAGGGTGACGCTCATCTCAGAGTACAGTGTGTTGAAGTTTGGCAGGTTGTCCCAAGGATGCTCCAGCTCCACTTTCCTGAGCAACTCTCTGACCTGCGGCCTATTGATCTGCTGTAGGTGGAACGAAGGGACAGTAATGCCACCATCCAGCAGCATGGCACAGGCCACATACTGGAAGGAATGACGGGCTTCGTGCTCCGTGTCTGGGAAGGGCCTGTTGACGTATGGGACGTCTGGAACCCTGAGCACAATCCTCTCGATGTGGTCAGCAGGCATCAAGGCTCTATCCAAACCTACCAGGTGCTTTCTCACCGATGCGGCTGCATCTGCCACCCAGTGGGTAGCCAAGTGCGCGGGGAAACGCTTGAAGGCCACGTCCTGCTGGTCCAGCAGCCAAGCATGAGAATCCAGACTTGGAAGGACTTTGGGGGAGTAGTTGGTATAGAAGGCGCCAAACCCTGTCTCCAAATCCAAGATCTGCTTGTTTCCTTGGAGACCCATCATTGCCAGAAAAGAGGCTTCTATTCCGTGTCTGGCAGCGTTGCCCATATGAAGGGGCTTGGTCTGAGTGGCAGCATTTGCCATGGGTGCCCCAGCATAAGAAACAGCAATAGCCAGGGCCTCTCGGCACTCTGTCAGGCTGAGCCCTAAAAACTTGGATGCAGCAGCAGCACTACCCAAAGTTCCCACCACGGAGGGGGGATGAAATCTGAAAAGCAAAACAGAATTGGAGGTTTGAAAATTTCATCCACCAGGGAGCAGTATTTCATAGTGTTCAAGAGCAGTAATTGAGTCATATTGCCCCAGTTCAAATCTCTGCTCTTCCACTTAACAGCTGTGTGATCTTAGTAATGACTATTCAGTTTCTCGGAGATAAAAATAGTGTCTATGCATAAGGCTTGGGAGCTTTTAATGAATTCTCATGTTTAGAACACTAACTTCCGGAAAAGTTCTTTATAAATGGTACTATTATTTCCAGAAAGGCAGAAGTTGCTGATTGCTGAAATAAAAACTTTAAGAATTGAGGGCCTTGTAGAAACTCAAAGTTCACGACCTGGTATTCCAATGTATTCCTCTCCTAGCAGGATGGAGCTCATGGCAAAATAAATGTTATTGAACTATGTGATCAGCCAATATTTGGCCATTTTTGTTCTTTGGGATGAACAGTCAAGGTTAGGATATTCTGAATGCTGTAATTAGTCTGAAGGATCCCTGTGAATATCAGAGTAGATTGGGCTCTGAGGATGAGATCAGGAATACTCAAAGTCTCATGAATGCTACAGTGAGTGGCCTTGGGATGAGAGGCCCCAATTTATTTTATGGACTTGATTGTTTCATAGGCTCTTTAAATCCAAAGAAAGTTTTCACTAGCACTTCTGAAACCACATGCTTGTATATTGACATGGGGTTTGGTAAGTGACTGGAATGGCCTTATCCACCAGCATTGATGTTTACATCTTCAGCTGAGCTAGCTTCTAAGCCAGAAAGCTCTACAGATATAACCTGGCAGGTGAAGGGGATGTGGCTGCTCGCCCATGGGGCAAATTCCCTCCATACCTCTTTGGTATGTCACTGGCTTCCTTTGAGAAATGCATTAATCGGCCTTGAACTTCAATACCAACGTTGAAAGCCAGCAGCAGGTCGAGGCCAGAAAACTTGGGTCTTTGAGGCAGGGCTTCTGATAAAGCTATGAGGACAGGAAGGACAGCCCCCGAAGGGTGGGTGGCAGGGTGCCATGTGTCGTCAAAATCCATTGAGTGAATCTGCATAAATAGACAAACAAAACCCCCTCAAAATTTCCCTGAATTTGTCATCTTTGGGATCAGCAAAGGGTTAATTTAGCAATAACCTTGTTTGCTATAAGATTATTTTTTTTAGTCTGATTCCCTGAAATTAAAACCTGAGATTTAGCTGTGATTCTTTTTTCTTCTTCTTTAAAAAAAAAAAAAAACTTATTTATTTTTTTTTTTAGTTGTAGTTGAACACAGCATCTTTATTTTGTTGATGTTGTACTGAGGATGGAACCCAGGGCCTCACACATTTCAGCAGTCTACTGCTGAGCCACAACTCCAGCCTGTAACTGTGATTCTTAATCACATTTCTGGGGCCTGGTTCTTGTTCCTCTGCCCAGAGGAGAGCAGGACCTTGGAGAGCAGCTTGTGGGCCCCGAGGATCTTGCCTCTTGCTAGAGCTACTGGAAAGATTTATATTTCCTTTAAAAACAGATCTTGTCTTTTCTGTGTCCCCCAGGCTTTAAGCAATTGACACTAAAAGTTTACTATCATCCATTTCATATCAGGCTATGTATTTCAGCATCTCTTTGTTGTGAAATAATTTCAAATTTTCAGAGACGTTGTAAGAACAGCACAAGAACCCTCAAACCTAACTATATTTTACAGTCATTATTTTGCTGTAGAGTTTTCTTCTTCTTCACTCCACCCATTGTTTTTTTTCTCCCATATATGAAATAATAATAACCAGTAGTTGATTTTTAAATAGATTTTACATCCATTTGATGTGACTGGTGTGTTTCCTACTGTCAGTGGGGCATTTATTCCTGAACATGTCATTGGGTCTGACTGTTGTATTCTGGATTACTGTCACCATAAATCATAAATACATCTTGGAAATCCCAATATGTTCATGTCTAAATTACATCTTGCAGACTTTCCCTGACACACAGAAAATGAAAAACCACAAAAATCATGTGTCAGATGAGAAGTGCTGATTTTTTTCATTCAGAAAATATAAACACCATATGAAGAATGTTTCTTTCTTAATAAATACCTGTTGAATGAATGAAAATAGCATTGCTAGATGGAAACTTTGGTCCACAATGGAAAGAACTGAGAAGGAATTATGTTGGGCTTTATAATTTTTTGCTATACATATTCAAGGTTTAGAGTTGGAATACCTCAAAGGTCTTTTTAAATCTAAATCCTTTCATTTTCTCTACTTCATATTTTTTTTTTTTGATAATCATCCATTTATTGTAAAAATGTGAAAACTGAAATAACTGCCTAGGAGAGAGAGGGCAGGCCACTTCATCTCTCTGAACTTCAATGAGCTCATATGTAAAATAAGAAAGACAATTTCTAAGATATTTTCTGGCTCTAAAATTATGACGATGGTCTAGTATTTGAAAAGACACTGTAAACATCCTTACAGCCACACTGTTAACAAAGGCAGCATATGTGGGCGGGAGCCTGAAGTCTGGCTGACCCCAAATAGTGCTGGAGATATTGGAACTGTAGATCTGGAATAGAAGAACAGCAGTCAGTGACACAGATAGAGCACAACACACCCAGTCAGCATTTCAAGAGGGACTCTTTGTGGAGACATTTTGTTCATAGTCCTTATCTGAACCCAGTGATAGACAGAAATTTTTAGTCATTGGAATTCTCTGTGGAGAATTCATCCTGTGGAGAGTGGCTGCTACATCTGTACATACATGTTCACTCTGCTCAGAGTCCTTGACCAGCCTTCCCACAGACAATCTTAAAGTCCTTGCAAGAATGAATGGTCTGTGGTAGGTGCCTTTGCTTCTAGGATTTGGGGGTTAAAACGTACTTTTGGTTGTAATGATAATCTGTGAGAAATTACTAGTGAATGGTTTTACAACAATAACATAGCAAAAGATATGGATGAATTTTTAAAATCAGATAATGAAATAGAATCTCAAAACAGTATAGAACAATGATATACACATTGAGCATTATCTATAAAACTAAGTATAGGGGACTGGGACTATAGCTCAGTGGTATAGTGCTGGCCTAGCATGCATGAGGCGCAGGGTTCAGTACTGGGGAGTACTGCAAAACAACAAAACAAAGAACACCACCACCAACAAAAAACAAGTATAGAATAAACAGAACACATGCACACATCTCTCAGTCTATCCCAGAGCAGGCATGCACATATATTTGATTATAGTTTAAACTTTGAGTCTCTTACTTTACTGTATTGGCTGGCTTTGTGAAACACTTCTGTGCTGGTTCCCAGGAACCCAACACCCAGAGTATCCAGAATCATCCTCTTGCTCCTCTGAATAACTCCATCAGCCAGGTGTCCCACTTTTAAGCCGTGGATCAAGGTGGCAAAGCTTTCTGTGACAGACTTCATAGGGAAGAGGGTTAGAACAGCGCTACACTCTACTTTGTATTTGCATACTTCTTTTCTACAAGAGACCTTGAGGGAAAGAGTTTTGCTCCACTAGAGAAAACCCAGTTGATAAAATTTAGTTCTATTTCTAAAAAATGATGTGTACCAAGCACTTCTGCATGAGGCCCAGGGATCTGGAGATGCACAGCCAGGTTCTGTCCTAAGTGGAGTTCAGGACACAGACTAGTGAGCAGATGATGACAACAGAGCATGGTGGGCGATGGTGGAAGGAAGCACAAAAGGTCCGAGGGGGAGGATGGATGGACTTCTCACCCATGAAATGAGAATGGCTGGAGGTGGGGTGTTTATGCAGACAGCTAAGAGCTGCCATTATTAGAGGCAGGCCAGGTACCGTGCAGAGTATTTCAGACACATTATCCATTTAATACCCACAAGTGTCTAGGTTGGTGCTTGACCCAGAAGTGTTCCAGAAAAGTACTGTACTTTGCAGGTGAGGAGACTGAGACCTGCAAAGTGGAAGTCACTATTTTTCACAGCTCTTAAATTGTGGAATCTGGATATAAACCCCTGTAGGTCTAACTCCAAAATCAGAGCATTTAGCTAGTAAGCCCACATTTCCTTAGATGTTGTTTGAGGAACATGGACATCAGGACCACCTGGGATTCCTTTTCGAAAACCAACATTTCTGGTCCCCCCTGGACCACCACAATTAGACTCTCTCCAGAACCAGATCCTTTGGAAGCCTAGCATGGGGATTCACTTTTCTGTCAGATCTCTATGTGTTTTTTTTTTGTGTGTGTGGAGCTGGGGATCAAATTAAGGACCTCATGTACTGCTGAGGTACACCCCCAGCCTTCTAGAAGATTCCTAAGTGCTCTAGCGCTGTTATGTTCAAAATGGTACTATGCAATTTGGCATTTAAAATATGGCTAGTCCAAACCAGGATGTGTCATAAGAATAAAATGAACACTGGATTTTGAAGACTTAGAAGAAAAAAAAGAATATAAAGTATTTCAATAATTTAAAACCATAGATTACATGCTGAATCAATGTTTAACATTAATGTCAACATTTCTATATTATGATAATATAGGTGTGTCAATTTTTTGTTACTTTTAAAAATATGGCTACTGGAAAAGTTGACATGATACAGTGAGCTGAAAAAACACTGTCTGTTCTTTCTTGTTGTTAGGGACTACCTGGAGGCTGCTGGAGATGTGGGTGGAAGCTAAAGGAAGGGGTAGCAGTACAGGGCAGGGCTTGGAGCGGGTGGTGGCTGCATGAATTTGATACACTTTCATTGCAGAGCTGCATGCAGAGTTGATGCAATGGGAAACCATAGTCCTTCTATAAGAAGGTGGAGATTTGATCAGCACTGTGTTTGGAAAGATCTCTTTGGGAATCATGTAGACAATGAATTGGAGTGGGCTAGACAAGAGCAGTTAAGAGGCTGCTGAAGTATCCCACATTCTGGGTGGGAGAATGACAGTGTCACTTGCCAAGAGAGAAGATATTAGAGGAGGAGCAGGCTCTCTGATGATGGGATCCTGCAAACTTGCTGACTATGAAGTGCCTTGTGATGATCCCAGGAGGGAGGAACATTCTGCTGCTACCCACAAACCAGACAATGAAAACTTGCAGTGTAGGATGATTTGCATTTCATAAGCAGTAGTGAAGTACTTTGTAATTCCTTTAAATATCAATTTCTTCAATGCACTGATGATTCTTTTGTTGTCAACATGTCTTCACAAGACAGCATCTATTATATATAGTTTAAAACCTCCAATCTTAGGAGGCATTTCATTATATGCCTGCTACTTAGTGCCACTTGGTCAATGATAAGTAGTTTCCCTTCCCTGTCTAAAGGCTGCATTAAAAAAAAAAGATTAAAAAAAAGAAAAAGACTGTATCATTGCACAACTTCTTTTGTCTCTGAGCATCAAACACCTTATTTACCAATGTTGGTTGCAGGCTGAGGGGTTCATAGACCAGGGGTTCTTAGTTCCCTAGCACTGAACTCAGGGTGAGAGATCCCCAGACACCTTAAAGCTACTATTTGTAGATGAGGTATCTGATGTAATGATGTGATCATTAGGGATGGGAAGCCCCTTATCATTTAGCAAGTGACACTGAGAGCCAGGCACATAATGAAATGTCTTGAACCACTGAAGATTTTTAACTATATGTAATAAATGTTCTCTTGAAAAGACATATAGTCAACAAAAGAACCATCTGTGCATTGAAAAACTTGATATGTATTCAAAAGTCAGCCCTTTAGGGTTAGATCTGAATCTGGGTCGCCTTCTGGGGACAGGTGGCCTGGGGAGCAAGCGGTGGTGCCCACACGGTGTCTAGGAGGTGGGTGGAACATCAACCTACAAGAGGCCACACAGCTGGTGCCCTAATGTGGGACCCATAGGACCCCCTGACAAGTCCTGAACACCTGTCCCCCCCCCACCCCACAATGAGCCAAAGAACAAAGGGCCCCTCTCTGGCCCTGGGAGGAAGGGAGCATGAGGGAAATTAACACACAGCTGCTCAGCTGTCTATGAGTCTTGTCTAAAATGTCTTTCTGATTTGTTTGACTTTCTCATGACCTTCACATCTCTTTTTAGCAAAATACTGTGACTTGTGTATAAATTAAGGCACATTATGCAGTCATTTAGTAAATAAATTCTCAGATTCTTGTGAACTCACTGTACTAAACTCTCTAGAATGCCAAACCATACATGATGGGTTTTTTTGCTTCAAAATGCAATATCAAGGGACTAATGGGTGGGGACTGTGACAGCCAGCAGATAATTAGAAATGCAACCTGGCTATGTCACAAAGTCTCATAGAACTAAGAGGTTAAAATCCAGTGAGCTTACAATGATCCATTTTCTTCCTAATATGATCCATCACAATCATTTCTCTCATTTGTAAAATGCCGATGAGAGCTAGCACATAGTTAATTAGGGAGCGCAGAGGCTATGAGGACAGTTAAAATGCCATTTGTTTAAAGCAGAGCAGGCACCTCTTAATTTGAGAAGGCAAGTGAGGAGATTGAGAAAGGAAAGAGTAAGCTAGAAAAGAGATTTAAGTCAGCCACAAAAAAAAAATGCCACAATACCTTGAGCATCATGCTGTTCTAAAGAGGAAGTTTGGTGCAGAAGTGAGCTGGAGGAGTGGTTTGTTGACTCTGTGGCTGCCTTTATATCCTTCACTCCTCTCAAGCTCTTTCCTTTCATTCTAACTCTGGAGTTTCTATTATTTCAACACCTCTCAACTAACTGTACTTCTTCTACAGTGAATTCTGGCACTCACCCGTAGCTGAAGGATTAAATGAAGTTAGGGGGCACAGTAACCATGACTGTATGGCTACTCACAGGCAACAGAAAAGTCAATTTATGGTAAAATTAGGATTGCCTCCTGTGCCTAGATGTCATACATTAATATGAGAAAAAAAAATACTTACTCTTTTAACTAGGTGTTTCACTTTTAAAAATATGTCCTATGGAAATAAGCACAGAAAGATGGAAAGATTGAAAGAAACACTCACATGTATTCTAAATAAAGTTGGACACTTGTTTGTGGCTCAGCTGCCTCTCTTTGTGTGTTTCTGTTTTCCTAGTCCTCTGCCTGGCTTCTGGGACATCCTGGCTGCTTGCTCCCCTCCCTGCCATGGCCTGAGTCTACTTTGACACAGCTCGGCCTGGCCTCTTGGCTTAGAATCGCTCACTGTGGTCTGGCTTGCCTGGACATGACAGTGCTCACCTGGGCATTTGCCACCTCCTTTGGGCTGCCTAGTCCTGGCCAATTTGTTTGTACATAGAGTAGACACAAAAGAACAAATTATCTAAAATCTGAGACTGTTGTTCTAGATAGAGTGGAGGAATTCATCTTTGGGGAAGACTGTATTTCAGGTTTGGAGGAAATTACCATAAACTTTATGGTTTATCTCAGGCCTAGAGTAGAAGGGAGAGTTTGGGGACAAAGAGAAGCTATATGGTTCTACATAGAAATACAAAAGGCTGTTTTTCTTGTGGACAGGCAGTGTTTCTGGTGGATGAGGGTAAGTAAGTAGTCTTTTTCTCTTGGATAGAGTCTATGTAGAAAGAATGCTGGGACTCAGGACACAGGGCCAAGGGCAGGGCCAGTGGGAGCTCTCTTGGCTTGGTGGGGTGTTACTAAGGCTATCAGCTAGGAGCTGTGGAGGGAAATGGCCAATAGGAAACTCAATGTGAAAGGACAGGGGCAGAGAGATTTAGGGAACAGTGAGGCCAAATGTGTGATTTGAAGTTTTTTTTTTTCTCAACATAATTCTCTAATGTTATCTTTATATTCTTAGGCAAGTTTTTTTTTTTTTTTTAATATGCCGCACAAACTAGCGTTAGCCGTGTTGTGGGAGATGAAGGCAGAGGAGGCTGATTGTGCATGGAGTCAAAAGAGCTTGGAGAGAGAAGCTCAGGGTTTGAGTCACTGGGAGAAATGACCAGCAGCAACCACTGCTTTAAACCCACTGCGGCTTGGAGTAGGCTTCCCAAACATGGTCCAGATCAGAGAAACCCAGACAGATTCAATATTGGCACAGGTGGTGCTTATGTGTATAGGGATTTCATCTCAATATTTATTTTATATCAGTAGACTCCAAATCCAGCTTCCATGGAAGGGTAGATTCTTGTGTCCAAAGAACAAGATGGGTGTTTTGGAGCCATCGTGTAAGAATGCTCCGTTGTTGAGCTTCTCTGTAACTCAGGTATTGCCACCACTGAATTCAGAAAAAGTGTTAGCTTAATTACTTGATAGTTTAATTATTTACTGTGACTTTCATGGAACTGTGATTAATTAAAAAATTAGGTCCCTCTGTAATTAGAATTACTTTATAACTTGTCTAGGAGCTTAAATGATAAATGATATGTTGATTGTCACTCTCCAATGAAGAACAATTGATAACATTGATGAAAGAAATTGAAGAGGACATTAAAAAAAAAATGGAAAGATATCCTGTGTATGTGGATTGGAAGACTCAACATTGTTAAAATATCATTCAAAGTGATCCCTATCAAAATGCCAATGACATTCATCAAAGAACCAGAAAGAACAATCCTCAAATTTATACAGAAGCAAAAATCTCCGAAAGAGCTAAAGCCATCTTGAGCAAAAAGAAAAAGAGGAGGCATTACATTTCCTGATTTAGAAATACACTACAAAGCTGTAGGAATCAAAACAGCATGGTCATGGCATGAATACAGACACATAGACCAACGGAACAGAGCAGAGACCCGTAGAGTAAGCCCATGAATCTATAGCAAACTGATTTTCAACACAGGTGCTAAGAACATACACTGGAAAAATAGCAGTATTTTCAGTAAATAGTGCTGGAAAAATTGGATGTCCATATGCAAAAAATGTGCAACTAGACCCTTATTTCTTACCAATTACAAAGATCAAATAAAAATGGATTGACGATTTTAAAATGAGAAATGAAAATAATAGCATAAAACATAAGGGAAATGCTAAAGAGCAGTGGAATGAGCAAGGATTTTTTTTTTTTTTGGATAATACTCCAAAAGCAGAGGAAAAATAAGCAAAAGTATACAAATGAGATCATATCAAACCAAAAAGCTTTTGCCCAGCAAAGGAAACAAGCACCAGAATGAAGAGACTACCTACAAGGTAGAAGAAAATATTTGCATACTACACATCTGACAAGGAATTGAGACCTAGAATACAAAAGAAACTCCAAAACCAAGAGCAAAATAAACAATTAAACAATCCACTTAGAAAATAGGTAATAAAACTATATAGCCATTTCTCAGAAGATTTATAGTATGAATGTATAACAATGAATCCCACCATTATGTACAACTATAATGCACCAATAAAAATATGGGATAAAAGACATACAAATGACCAACAAGTTATACAAAAAAGTGCTCGACATCATTAATCACTGAGAATATGCAAATCAAAAAGAGTACCAGATGTCACCTCACCCCAGTAAGAATGGCCATTTTCAGAGATTGAAGATAAAGAGCATTGGGAGGGATGTGAAGGAAAAAGGGGCCCTTTAAGCTGTTGGTGGGGATGTAAATTCATGCATGATGGAAAACTGTATGGATGTTGCTCATAAAATTAGAAGCGAAATCACCTTAAGATCCGGCAATCTCACTACCTGGTATTTATCCAAAGGAAATGATATCAGTATGTCAGAGAGATGTCTTCACTCCCACGTGTTGGATTGCAGCACTGCTAACGATGGCCAAGAAAGGGAGACAACCTGAGTGTCCATGACCTGGTGAATGGATAAGGGAACTGTGGGGAATATACACAAGGAAAGACTACTTGGCCCTAAAAAAGAATGAAGTCCTGCCGTTTGTGACAGCATGAATGGAACTAGAGATAGGCCAGCACTGAAGGGCAAGTACTGTGGGACCTCCCTCATAGGTGGAATGTAAAAACAGTTGATTTCATAGAAATTCATAGAATGGTTGCCAGAGAGGAGGGCACAGGAGGGGAGAGGAGGGAAGGAGGAAAGATGGGGAAAGTTTGATCAACGAGTACCATGTTATGGTTAGACAGGAAGATATTCTGTAGGGAACAGGGTGGCTCTAGGTAACAATACTATTCTGCTCATGGCAAAAAGCCAGAAGAAAGGATTTTGAAAGTATTTATCATAAAGAAATGAGAAATGTTTGCAGAGATAGGTATGTTAATCCTGATTTAAACATTATATATATATCACACATCAAAACATTTTACCCCATGTATGATCTTTATGTATGTATAATTTTTACATACCAGTTAAAAAATAACTAACAATTTAAAAAAATTGATGGCTTCCTGTTGCTTTTTGCTTCTAGATCTAAGTAGAAACCAGAGCTATTGTTTTTTAAGGGAAAATCCCTCTGGTCACTTACCTGGTGGAAGCCGTGCTCTGGGCAGCCCTCTTGGGCACTGATCTGTGTGTAGGAAGTCATGTCTTGGGAGACTGCAGCCTGCAGTTTGACTGCATCACCTCCTGGGAGACCTCAGTCCAGAACTACTCAGTGAAGCTGCTCCAAGTTTCCTGACTCTTTTGAGATAACAAAGGTTGATGGCTTTAAATGGAGAAGTTTGGGGATAACTAATCAATACAGTGTGTTAGGATTCTCCCGAGGGACAAAATCAGATGCATGTGTGTTCACAACTGTCATATAGGTGAGGGGAAGTGTGAGAAAGAGGGAAAAGGAGAGAATTTTATTATAGAGAATAATGAGGCTGTGGAGGCTGACAAGTATCAAGATCTGCAATTGAGAAGCTGGAGACCCAGAGAGATGTTGTGGTCCAAATCCAAAAGGCCCGTGAACGTGGGAAGACAATGATGTAGTTCCGGTCCAAATGCAAGTGAGCTCCACACTCAGGAAGAGCTGATGTTTCAGTCTGAGTCTGAAGGCAAGAGAAATCCTTAGTGCTGAGTCAGAGGCAGTGTGTGGAAGGAATTCCCTTTTTGTTTTAGTAAAACCTTCAACGGATTGGAAAGGACCCACACATTAAGGAGGGTAATCTGGGGCTGGGGATGTAACTCAAGCAGTAATGTGCTCGCCTGGCATGCGTGGGGCGCTGGGTTCGATGCTCAGCACCACATAAAAATAAAAAAAATAAAGATGTTGTATCCACCGAAAACTGAAAAATAAACATTAAAAAATTCTCTCTCTCTTTTCTCTCTCTCTCTTTTTAAAAATAAAAAATAAAAAAGGAGGGTAATCTGTTTTACGCAATCAATTTAACTATCAAACTCATCCAAAATATCTCTGCAGAAACATCCAGAATGGCATTGGACTAAATATCTGTGTCCCTCTGTGATCCACACATAAAATTTGCCATCACACTTTGCAATAGTTAGTTAATGTAATTCCAATTTGATGGTATAACTTAAAGGGCCCGTGGCATAGGACCTTAGTCATGTCTTTGTTCTCAGGTCAAGCTTAGCATCATCCACCCACCTGGGCCCCAAGAGGTCAAGGTCTCTATTGCCTTAGAATCCTTTGCATTAGCGACTCCTCACTTTCTCATGTCCTTCTACTACTCTATTCCCTCTGTTCTCACTCTTACCCCCAAATCTTCTTCTCATCTTCCATCTAAATCACTTGTACTACTTGGGATGAGTTTGTGCCCCAGAGGACATTCGTCAATGTCTGGAGATATTTTGGTTGTCACCAACACTGAGTTGTAGCATCTAGTGGGTAGAATCCAGGTGTATTGCTAGATATCCTGCAAGGTGATAAGACAGTCCCAACAACGATGAGTTAATTGATTCTGTATATTAATAGTACCAAAGTTGAAAGACCCAAAGGTGGAGCCCTTCACAACTTCTTATGTTCAGGCTAAGTATACCACCTGCAGGTTCCCATGGGTCACAGGGCTTTCCCCAAGTAGATGGGAAATTCCTATGTTTTATCCTGCTGATTACTACATCCCAGGGTTTCACATGGGACTCCATAAACAGCAGGTGCTCTATTAGTATTTGTTGAGTGAATTTAATGCAAACGATGCTTTCAGTATGTCAATTATACTCACATATGAAGTTCAACTTCCCCTTCACTCCAATAGAAATGTGACAGGAAGATACATTTTTAAATGACTGTGGCTTTTGTCCCATTCTGAAATTGGGGGATCCTCTTCGTGGAGTAGGCTGGCTGTGGAATAAAAGCTAAAAGAAGAGAAAACGGCAAAAACAAAACAAAACAAACACCCCTTGTTTATTTATATGGGGGGACATCAAAGAATATCATATTCTTTGTCAAATAAGGTAGAGGGTGGGCTGTTCAGTTCCCAATGGGTTACCCAACTCCAGAGCTATGAGAGCTGTCCCACTAGTGGAGCTGGGGCAGAGAGCTATGCCTTGGGCAGTCTAATACACTTGGGAAAGTGGGGCTCATTCCCAAGGACACCTAAGCCCACCGTGGCTTGGTACTGAGTAAAGACCCCTCAAGTAGCTTCTCAGGTGGCTTCCCACAGTCTTGACAACAGTGATTCCAGCTATAAGGAATAGCTTGGACACAATGTAAGCTATTGAAGTAAATCAGGAATATTTGAAACAATCAGTGTTGGAATACGAGAGTGCAGACCATTTCTATAACAACATGAACAACAACAACTATAGCAACAGAAATTTAGTTTGGTCTGTTTTGTCCAGAATAGCTGTTTTGGAGTATTTGAAGTGCAGTTCCTGTGCTAGGATTGTGCAAAGTCTGATGAGTCAGACTCCGGACCCTGATTGTTTCACTTTCATGTAAGGCTGACTTTTATGAGAAATCACCGGTGGCGGTAATTAGGGCTCATTTCCCTGGATTATTTCATTGTTAATTTATTTGATGCATGAAATTGACTTAACACGAGAATGTTTTAAAAAGATGACTCTTGAGGCATACCATGTTACTTTCCTTAAAATAACAAAGGCCACACTCTTCTCCACCTCAGGTCATTACCTTTCTATCATTTTTCTATATTTCACTTTCCTCAGCTCTTAGACAAGAAAATCAATCAAATTTTAGCAAAGGAAATGAAAGCTTCAGCAGATTCAGGCAAGACTATATATAAATATTTAGTTGTAGATGGACACATTACCTTTTACTTTATTTATTTTATGTGGTGCTGAGGATGGAACCTAGCGCCTCATATGTACAAGGAAAGCACTCTGTCACTGAGCCACAGTCCCAGCCCAGGCAAGAATATTTTTAAACAAATATTTAGCAGAATGCCTCACAAAGCCAATATTTATTTTGTATGTATATGTTATTGTTTGGATGTGAAGTGTCCCCCAGAATCTCATGTGTGAGACAATGCAAGAAGGTTCAGAGAAGAAATGATTGGGTTGTGAGAGCCTTAACCCAGTGAATTAATACCTGATGGGATTAATTGGTGACTGAAGGCAGTGGGGGTGTGGCTAGAGGAGGTGGAGCTCTGGGGGCATGGCTTTGGAATATATATTTGTATCTGGCAAGTGGGAGACCCCTCTCTCTCTGCTTCCCAATCATCATGTGAGCTGCTTTCCTCTGCCATGGTCTTTCACCATGATGTTCTGTCTCTTCTCGAGCCCCAAGGAATGGAGCCAGCCTTCAATGGACTAAGACCTCTGAAACTGTGAGCCTTCCAATAAACTTTTTCTCCTCTACAATAAATTTTTTTTTCTGGTCGGGTCTTTCAGTTTCAGCAGCAAAAAAGCTGACTAAAATAGTGCCCCCTCTGTTTTCTCTACCAAAAGTTGGTATTGAACTTTGCGAATTTTATAAGTATACAAAAAAGGGATTAAGTTTGGACTATGAAGTAAGGAATCTGAACCACTGGATAAACGTGTGACTACAAAAATCACTGCCTAAATACAATAAAATACAACATATTTTATTGTGAGGAAAGCTTCCCATTTGTGGATGTGTTATAATTTATCTTCCAAGTTACTATACCTCAAAGAAGGATAATCATTTGTAGCTTTTTCATAAGCATCAAGTAGTTTGTTAGTGCTTCTTAGTTAACTAACAAATGCAGAGTGATTATCCATAGGCTGTATTGTCAGACATTTGCTTAAAACAGATAACAATGGATTGATACCTGATCTGAGTATATCTGACAGACTCTATAAAAATAGTCTATGAAGAAATTGTTTCTGCATATATAACAGAATAGAATATATGTACTTTCTGTTCTTTATAAGCTCAATTTAAATATAGAATTATCATGAATCTCAAAAGGGGTACAGTTAAGGCTGTCAATGGCAGAGGCCTAATTATATCCTTTTGACGTTCCCATGTCACACTAGAGACTGCTGGAAAGTCAAGTCTTTCATCTCAGAGACATTCTCTGTTACTATTATTTGGATGCTGTTCCCTCTCTTATTTTTGCTTCTGATATATCTGAGAAGTGAACTGACTCTGCAATTATCCTCTGTGACTCCACTCAAGTCTTGAGATCTCCGCTTTTGCTACCTTTGTGTTCAGTGTTCTGATAGGAGTACACGACTGGATCTCTCGTTCCTTCTTCAGCTGTGTACATTCAATTGAGCTCTTTTACTGCATTTCTTATTTCAAAAACATGGTACTCAGCTCTCTGTCACATTATAAAATGCCTGAGATCATCAACTTGTAAAGAAGAAAGGGATCTTTTTTTTTTTTTTTTTTTTTTTTTTTTTGCTTCTAGGTCTGGAGTTTCCAGTCTATGATTGGGTGGCCCTGTTCCTTTGAGCCTGCAGCCAGGCAACGCATCCTAGTGGGAGCGTGTGGCTGAGTAAAATTCCTTACATTGAGGGAGTGAAACTGCTTATGACAAAGAGCAAAGAGGAAGAAGAGAGGCCTGGAGTCCCACAATCCTCTCCAAGGACACAGGCCCCAGTGACCTGAAGATCCCCTGCTAGGCCCTGCCACTTAAAGATCCTCTTACCCTTCATGAGCGCTCCAGGGACCCAAATTTTATTAGGTGGGTCTTTGAGGGACATTCAAGATCCAAACTATAGCAGGAAATCATGTTTTTATTTTATAATAACTCTTGTTCCTTGATTAACATTTCATTTCAGTGTATTTTGTTTTATTCATACAGTAACTTCTTGATATCTTTAAGAAAATTCCTGAAAGTTTTCTTCTAAAATCATTCATAGAACTTCTCATCTTGGGCCTTTTATTTCATGCTGTTGTTTCGCAGCATGAATGCAAGTGATTCTGCATTGTTCTTTCCTATTGCTAAACTGCACACTGATTAAATTGATCACCAGTGCTGGGACATGACCCTTGAATGCAGGAGCACTAGTTGTGATAGAAGAAACTTTGTCCCCTTAATTCCCCAAGTTGGAATGTCCATTCCTAGTCTTGAAAATTGTCAACTTAGATAACAATCAGAGAGAGATTGTCCAAAAAAATTAATATTTATCCAGAAAGAGCAGAGTGGGAATATAACTGCCATAGCAAACTATGTGTTTATTCAAGGAATGGAGGTAAGGAGAATTTTTTTTAACAGTAAAATAAGGATTACATAAGGTATTTTGAAACAATAATCCTTGGTTCCAAGGACTATTTATTTAGGTTAGGGATGAACAAAAGCAACTCCATTTTGATTCTGAAAATTTTCACAAGATCATGAGACCTCCCTGGTCAGGTCTTAAAGAGGATCTCAAGGTCACATTAAGTAAGAAATACTGGTCAGGGCCCCCAAACAGCAAGGCTGACATGCTTTCCTGTAGTAGTGTTAGCATTTTTAAAAAACATCTGCAGGTCATCGAACCTGCAGAGAACTTTAGATTTATTCACTGTTATCTCCTTTATTAATTTATTAATCTTTTAGTTACCCTAAGTTACCCCATAAATTGTCTTTTTTTATTAATTATTTATTAACATGAAGACATGATGCTAGTTTATAGCACAATGCAATCAGATATTCCTAGACTTAAATTTTACGCCTCAAACATATCAACCACATTTTGTCAATGGTGGGTGAGATTATATACTCCAAGCTCATTATGCAATGAAACACAGTCTCTGAGGGTAACAGCATTGACAGCTAATGCGGAAAAACTCACTACCATGTGTCAATGGAGAAATTCCTTTCTGCCAATGTGTTTGTTAGAACCCATTCGAAAAGTATAAATTAACTGTGCATTTGTTGAATGTGGCCAGTGATCTAACAAATTCTCTCGAGGTTCCTTCTTTTAAAATCCCCACTTTTTCTTTTTCTTTTCTTTTCCCTCCCTCCCTCCCTCTCTCCTTTCTTCCTTTCTTTCTTGGTACGGGGGATTGAACTTAGGGATGCTGAACCATTGACCCACATCCCCAGCCCTTTTTATATATTTATTTAGAGAGCTAAATTGCTCAGATCCTCAATAAGTTGCTGAAGCTGGCTTTGAACTTGTGGTCCTCTTGCCTCAGCCTGCCATGCTGCTGGGATTATGGGCCTGTGCCACTATGCCTGGCTAACAGTCCTGTTTCTTCTTAACATCACCACATTGGGGGCCAAGATTCCAATGTGTGAATCTTTGGGGAACAGACACATATGCAAACCATAACAATAGATACAGAAGTGATTTCGTGTGGGAATTTTCTCATGTGATTATGGAGGCTGAGTAGTGCCACCATCTGTCATCCACAAGCTAAAGAAACAGGAAAACTGGTGGCATAAGTCATTCTGAGTCACCTTTGTTTACTACCTTTTCTTTGTTCCCCTTTTAAAATTTCATACCGATCATCTACATGTCATTGCAACATTTGGGTATGTCATAGCACAAATTCTTAGACTCTCTTTTTAGTGTAGTTCCTATAAAAAGTTACATCTTAGTTTTTTTTTTTTCCGCCATGTCACCTTAACGTTTATTTTTCCATAGTACAAATCAGAGACCAACTTCAAGAATGAGCCACTGATATCTGGGCATAGTGGTGCAAGCCTGTAATACTGGCTACTGAAACGACTGATCTCACGAGTTTGATACCAGTCTGGGTAACTTGGTGAAACCTTGTCTCAAATTTTAAAATAGAGCTGGGGAAGTAGCTCAGTAGCAGAATATTTCTACATGCACAATTCCCTAGGATTGATCCCCAATACTACCACCAAACAAATAAACCAAAAAAGAATGGGCTACGGATAAAAAATTATATTTATAATCTTTAGTTCATTTCCTTCAGCTTCTGTATTTTCTGAAAGTTCTACACAAATTGATTTGTATCAAGCTCTTCATATTGCTTATTATTTTATAGAATTCCACTACATGAGGAATTTTACAGGACTTTGATAGGATTTGTTACAACTGACAACTTTCTGGTATTTTTCACCAACACAGTGTTCTGATCCATATTGTATTCTTACATGTGGGCCAACCAAAGACTTTTGAACCTATCTTCTTCTTCTTCTTTAAAAAATATTTACTATATTGTAGATGGACACAATATATTTATTTATTTATTTTCATGTGGTGCTGAGGATCGAACCCAGTGCCTCACACCTCACACACAAGGCAGGCACTGTGTCTTCTTTAATGTTAGTAAAAGCAACTGGAGTCACTGACGGCTTTCCCATACATGGGATTTCTCCTCAGTGTGAATTCTTTCATGTATTTGAAGAAAACTGAAACAAGTGTAGTTTTTCCCATTGTCTGGAGGGGTGGGGAAGGCTCAGAGCCAGGAAATAGATTTGGGATCCTAGCAAGTGGAAGAAGATGCAAAACACAGTTGGGATTGTAGACCTTTATTCAAAGGTGGCAGCAGCCCTGAGCCTCCAGCTCCAATTCCATGTAGTCCCCAGCCAGTTTCATTTTAGCATACAAAGAAGATTGCTAAGGTGCCAATAGCATGACATTGCATGGGGGGGCATGCTCACAAGCAAATGTTTACAACCTTGAGTACATACGCTGAATCTGGGTGTTCATGACTTGGCTACATACTAAAATCATAGCGGTTGGAAGCCTCAGCAAGGGAGCCTAATTATAACAATTTTGGGCCTGCCCTATACTCCAAAGGCCCTCAACTCCATTCCCCACTTCTGGTGTGTGTGTGTGTGGGGGGACTCTGGTGTTCCCCCAAGGTCTTCTAAGGTCAGTGCAGGACATGGTGTGACAGAGGCTGAGCCACTGAGATCTCTTTCAGCAACTGATATGGCAAATTTGAGTTCTTATAACTCGTCAGATTGCAGTTTGCTTGTGGTCCATCTTTAGACATGTTGGCAGAGCTCGTCCTCCTGAGACCCTGTCATGATCTCCAGAGGGATGTTGTTTCATTTACTCTTTGGTGGAACAGAACAGAACTCAGTCGTCAGCTGTGGGTTTTGCTAGTTTAACTTTGAGAGGTAGCTGTGTTCCTGTTCTAGGGTGCCTTATGTTGCACCAATGTGCTAATAATAAGGATTAATCCCAGGAGTATATGCGGGTGATCATGTCTACAAGCAAAACTTTTAAGTAATTTATAAAAAGCAAAGAAGTCAGAAAATGATAGGGTATGAGATGATTGAAAAGATAAAACAGATCCAAAAGCAATTCTGAACCAAAACCAATAATTGGAATGGGAGAAGAGAGTGTTATGCATTGTGTCTCCCCAAAATTCATGTGTTGAAGCCTTAGCCCCCAATGTGACTATATCTGGAAATGGATAGGGCCGCCACAAAGCAACTTAAGGTTGAATGAGGTCATGAGAGTAACCCTAATCCAATAGAGCAGGTGTCCTTATAAGAGGAAGAACCCACAACGAATGTCGCACTATTCTAAGAGCTTTACATGTATCAGTTAATGTTTAGTTCTCACAGAACGTCGTTATCCCCATTTTACAGATGAAAAAACTGAGACAGTGAGAAATGAGTAACGTGCCCAAGGTTACCCTCCTGGTATATGGTAGAGCCTGGATTTAGAGACACGTAGTTTGGCTCCAGAGACTACACGTAGTCACACTAAACAGTAAAATGAGTATAAAGAAAGCTGAATAAAGGGGGCTGGGGTTGTGGCTCAGTAGTAGAGCGCTTGCCTCGCACACAAGAGGCACTGGGTTCGATCCTCAGCACTGTATAAAATAAAAAACAAGTAAAATAAAGATAATGTGTCCATGTTAAAAAAAAAAAAGAAGCTGAATAAAGTGATTTCTTTATTGTTGCGTCTACTTTGATGCTTTTTAGGAAAATGTCAAAATCTTTCACAAATAATGTTTCTAATTTCTTGGTGCCTCTGCTATGATGGTTTGGAACTTAAAGGTCCTCTAAAAGCTCCTGTGTCGAAGGCCAAGTCCTCACATGATGATGTATTGGAAGGTGGTAGAAAGTTTATGAGCAAGGTCACGTAGAAGGAAGTTGGGTTACTGGGGCATGTGCTTGAAGGGAATATTGGGACCGAGGCCCTTTATTCTGTCTCTCTTTGCTTCCCAGAAACAATGAGGTGAGCAGCTTTGCTCCACTGTATACTTCCTGCCATGAAGTTCTGCCTCGTCACAGGTCTGAAAACAAAGGAGCCAAGTGACCATGGACTGAAAACTCTGAAGCTCTGAGTACAAATGAACTTTTCTTTCCTAAAACTTGATTTTTCTCAGGTATTTTGCCATAGCCACAGAGACCTGACTAAAACACCTAATATAGCAGATGCCTTATGCACATGCCTATTCCTCTGTTGGGCAAGCCCTCACTGGTTTGTTAATTCACGTCAGACTTTCCTCAGACTGAATGCTGGTTGCAGTGCCACAGGTACATTTGGATGTGGGCAATACCCCTGATTGATGCAGTTTCAGCCAACCCTAGTGGCAGGATCTGTCTTCTCAGTGAAGTGAGTAAATGAGTAAATCCTTCCATTACTCCTTTCCTACACTTAATGTATCTATGGCCTGACTGTCTTGGTTGTTCCAGACCCAGGACAGCTTGACTTCCTTCCTAGTGAACACAATATTTTAGTCCATTTAGACAGGCAAGTTGACTTTGTTAGAGCCGGGTGCTAATTGTTTAGACTAATGGTTCTTGAACATTGTGTACACCAGAATTACTATGTACAGCACAGGTTACCCCAGAGTTTTTCATTCAGAAAATTTTCATTCATTTGGAATCTTACTCCAGACTTTATAAATGTAAAAATAAGGATAATGTCTTCTTGGGGAGAAAATGTGAGCATGCTTACTTTCAGCCCCTTATAAAATTAGAGATTTCTCAAGACCTGCCTCCGTAGGACCAGGGTGGGCCGGAGAAATGGCACACTTGAAGTTCATGTTGCCTGCTATGTTGTGATGACTGTCTAAATGTGCGGGGGAGAACCTGATGAGGGACCCACAGATTTGCATTTCTGACAAGTTTCCAGATGAGCTATACACTCAATTGCCTCAGACCTGTGCTCGTGAAGTGTGGCCACAGACCCATGGCCTGGATATCAGCTTGGGAGGTTGCTAGGAATGCATCATCCTGAGCCCCAGCCCAGACCCACAGAATCAAAATCTATATTCAGTGACTTCCTCCAAACATGGTTTGTATGCGCATTCAGGTTGGAAAAGCAATTGTTCAGATCACCGGGTTCTTGATCTTATTTTGGATTTTCAATGTCAAAGGAAAGAAAATCTTATTTGACAGCAGTACCTAAAATAGTCATAGCATGAAGGTCAATTGTAGCCACCAAGGAGACCAAATAAGATTTTAGACAAATCTATCATAATTCAGTCTCCGTGGCTCAAGACTGTGTTTTAACAGAGGAGAGTATTGGCTTCAGATTCATAGCAATTTTAGAAAGTGTTAATATGTACCTGCTCAATGGAGCTTAATGCCAGGGTGGTGAAGGCGATCCCCCTCTCACTGTCTTGACAAAGTCACAGTGAAAATAAGTGCTGGCAAAGCCGCTCTCCCACTGACTTGACAGGGTCACAGTGAGGATGAATGCTCGCAAAGCCACACTGGTGAGTGAGAAACCGAAACCATGAGACCCTTTTTTATGTAATTGGGACTTTTCATTTTCATGATCATGTTCCTGACAGGAGGCATGAGTATGTTAAATGCCAAACCAAGTTAAATTTCAGATGGCTAGAACATAACAGGTGGTTCATGCCCTGGAGGCTGTTCTACTAGCCCTCCGCCTATCAAGGACAAAGTAGAAAGCTGCTCTACTGTCTCAGCACATTGAGGACAAAACTGATAATGGACAACAATCCTTCTCCGAAAGGTCAGGAGAATTTTAGGCACCACATTGATTACATCAACTAGAACCCAAACCCATATCTCCAGCCTTTTAGAAAACCTAATCATTATGCTCATTGTACGAAACCCATCACTTGTAGTTTCATTCTTGATTAAGGAAAGTTATGTTCTACACTTAGGAAAGTTAAGACATATAAGGATACATTCTTTTCATTTCTATAAACCCTCTTTTACTTCACATAGGGATTTATGATGAGCATAACTTAATATTGGCAGAAAGTGGACTGATGTTTAGAACTTACTTTTAATTGAGAAAGGTTATAAAGATATAAGAACTAGTGCACCTTGACTGAGAAACAAAGAAACTCTGAGAAAGCAGCTCAACCAGTTTTATGAGAATAAATTTAGGAATTAATTAAAGTAGCTCTATAAGACATATTTTTAGAATAATGTTAGAAGTATTATTCTATTGAGATTCTTGGGTTTAAAATTCTTAAGTTTTTAGCTGTATGGGTTTTTGATATGTTTTAACAATGGTTTATAAATGTTAGGATATTTTAAGTATAAGATTTAAGGGGACTTTTTTAGATGGGAATTTTCTTTTTTTTTCTTTTTTTAAAATTGGTTGTTCAAAACATTACAAAGCTCTTGACATATCATATTTCCTACATTTGATTCAAGTGGGTTATGAATTTTAGATTAGAAATAAAAGTGCAGGTGTACTTTAAAACTTAACGGTTAATGATAGGTTAGGAGACTTAGAGTCTGGTTACGTAGTTTGGCATGAGTTAATAAGAAAATAGTACATCTTGGGAAAATCTGAAAAAAATGTAAATCAGTGATGCATTTTATTAATGACGGATAACTAAACAGTCACATCCTGGAAAAATGTAAATGGATGTTACATTTTTCTATACCCTTAATTATGATTAAGGAAACGTTATGTCTTGGCAAAGTTTTGAAATTGCATAATCAATGAATGACGTATTCTGAATCTATAATGATGAGAAAAATTGTAATAAAAGAGGACCCAGAGAAAGCTGCATTAGCTCTCTCTCTGGAGATTGCTCCAACGGAACGACTCCTGTCTCATCTTTTCGCCGACGCCACTCATCCTTCAGGGGTCCCTGGATCATGCTAGGGCAGGACCCCGGCACCAGGGGAATAAAAAATGACTTTCTAAAATAGTTTTAACCCCTCTTCTATCAGTAAAACAGTGGGTTGGCCTAAAATGCACACAGTTTAAGGGTTTGAGTTTGAATATTTTGAAAATCAGTTAGAAATGAAAGCTTGGGTTGTGTGAAGTGAAATAAGAAAAAAGCTATTTTCACTGCTACTTTTACATTTTGGACAAAAAAGAGAAAGATAAAAAATATCAATCTTATTTTTTTTTAATTTTTTGTTTGTTCTTTTTAGATATACATGACAGTAGGGTATATTTTGGCATAGTATACATACATGAAATATGATTTCCCATTCCTGTGTGAATGATCAATGGGTTACAGAAGACATAAAGGAGGAAATCAAAAAATTCTTAGAGATAAATGAAAATACAGACACAACATATCGGAATCTATGGGACACAATGAAAGCAGTTTTAAGAGGAAAATTCATCCCCTGGTGGTCATTCCTCAAAAAAAGAAAAAAACCAACAAATAAATGAGCTCACACTTCATCTCAAAGCCCTAGAAAAGGAAGAGCAAAACAACAGCAAATGTAGCAAAAGGCAAGAAATAATTAAAACCAGAGCAGAAATCAATGAAATTAAAACAAAAGAAACTATTGAAAAAATTAACAAAACTAAAAGTTGGTTCTTCGAAAAAATAAATAAGATCGACAGACCTTTAGCCAAGCTAACGAACAGAAGAAGAGAGAGAACTCAAATTACTAACATACAGAATGAAAAAGGCAATATCACAACAGATGCTACAGAAATACAGAAAACTATTAGAAATTATTTTGAAAACCTATATTCCAATAAAATAGAAGATAGTGAAGTCATCGATAAATTTCTTAAGTCATATGATTTGCCCAGACTGAGTCAGGAGGATACACACAATTTGAACAGACCAATATCAATGGATGAAATTGAAGAAGCCATCAAAAGACTACCAACCAAGAAAAGCCCAGGACCGGATGGGTATACAGCGGAGTTTTACAAAACTTTTAAAGAAGAATTAATACCAATACTTTTCAAGTTATTTCAGGAAATAGAAAAAGAGGGAGCTCTTCCAAATTCATTCTATGAGGCCAACATCACCCTGATTCCGAAACCGGACAAAGACACCCCAAAGAAAGAAAACTACAGACCAATATCTCTAATGAACCTAGATGCAAAAATCCTCAATAAAATTCTGGCGAATCGAATACAAAAACACATCAAAAAAATTGTGCACCATGATCAAGTAGGATTCATCC